>NW_028261259.1:5725279-5820851 GCF_057802395.1 Ceratotherium simum simum
GCAAAGAGATACATTTCAGGGTGGCCAAATCTTGATCTCCCACACAACGAAGGTTAAGATGACAAAAGCCCTTATGGACTGGGCCCTTTATGACAAACTCCCCTGAGAGCTTGGCACAGCCGGACAATGAGACAGTTCGGAACCCCAGTCTACTCAACTGGCCACCAAGGGGCACCCCGGTAAATGCACCTTCCGTATGGTGGAGACCAAGGAGAATATTCTCACTTGGCACAAAGCCAAGTTGTCTCAGGACATAGAACAAGACAGAAGGAAAAACCTCATCTGGTTTTTTTCTTATGTGCACAATGACAGCTTTAGCCACGCCTTAGGTCTCTTGGAGTCAGAATAATACCTGGGAGGGAGGTGCCATGGGGTTGGGGATTGTGTGCTTTACAGAGTACCTCGTCATTGCATGGATATTTTCTTGCTGTTGGGGGGGGACCTGTGGCATCTACCCCGTTCTGTGACCCAAATTATCCTGTCACGGGAGTCTTCTGAAAGTGGCGTGCGCCCTAATGGCTCTTAACTGCTCGACCCATGCCCACCAAATTTGCGGCCTTTTTGGCTTCCAAAATGCCCTTCGCAATGGCCTTCACTTCATGTGCATATTAACCCACAGCAAAGTTTGTCTAAATAGACGTCAGTCTGGTGAGACCCGCAAACTCACCAGTCTGGGGGGCCAGCCCGGACAGTAAGCTTATAGGGCCTATGCCTGTGTCCTACACTATGGTATTTCCTTCTTATGACACACGATACAAAAGACAAAGACAAAAGAGAAAAACAGAGACTATCTCTGGGAGGAAAAGGGATCAAGATCAAAACCAAGAGTACTCTATCAAATTTCCCAGAGTCACTAAAAGCACAAGAAACTAGTTTCCCAAATATTTTCTCCTGCCAATCTAAATTTAGAAAGAGAAAAAATTTCTCACCACTTCCTTCCACCAGACTCCACAGGTAGAGATTCCAGGAGGCTGACGTGGTAAGAAGTCTTACATTTTGCCGGCTTTTGTCAGGGATTCCAGTATTTCATCTGCTGCAGTAATCCATGGAGAAGGCAGTTCTTGCAGCCAGAGAACTCAACTTGCCAGCCAGTGTAGCCCCACGTTGGGCGCAAAAACTCTTATTTGATTTCTGATACTGGTGATTTGTGTTTCATTTCTTTTTTTTTCCTTAATCAGTTTTGCTAGTGGTTTATTAACTTTATTAATATTTTTAAAAATAACTTTTAGCCTGATTTGTTTCTTTAATATTTTTCTATTTCATTGATTCTTATCTTTATTATTGTTTCCATTCTGTAGTTTTTCCAGTGTGATTTTCTTTTAATTCTTAAGACAGAAGCTGAGATTATGGATTTCCTGTCTTTCTTCCATATTCATACAATCATTTAAGGCTACACACCATTGCCTTCTAAGCACAGATGTAGCTGGTATCTCTTGTCTTCTCTAGTGTATTTCTAAACTCTGTTCTGCAAGCCATGTCGGTCCCATAGGATCTCCAGCCCATGAGCCTGCAACAACGCCAGCCTTCGTGTGTCTCCATCCCTCTACCTGAAGCTGATATCTTCTGTCCAGTGTCACCCTCTCATATGATTGCAGCCCACGTCTGACCTTTTGTGTTGTCAAGGTTTTCTCTCCCCTCTGTCCATACCACCTCTCAAAAGTCTCCATTCCTGTTCCTGTAGCCCATGCCAACCCATATGAGTCTCCATTCCATCTCTCTAAAACCCATGTCAGACACCTAATTTCATTCTCTCACATACTTGCAGCGGATATCTTTCCTCGAGTGTCTCTATCTCCTGTGCCCACATTTGATACCAGACCTCACATGTCTCTCTCACTCCATGTGTCTGCATCCCTTTCCATCCCTGAGTGTGCCTCTCAGCTGTGCTTCATCCCATGCCAGCTCGTGTTTGTCTACATTCTCTATGCCTCCAGCCCATCTAGACAACCATTGTTTTCATCTACTGTTCCTCTAGGCCCTGTCTGAGCTCGTGTGTTTCCTTACCTTGTGCCTGTAACCCATGTGTTCCTCAAGTATCTTCACCCAGTGTCCCACACTTGGGTGTCATTCACCTGTTAAAGGATATCATGGTTCCTCCAAGGTTTTGGTCATTGTGAATAAAGTTGCTTTTTAGATGTTCTTAGGGGTCTGTGTGTGGATGTATATTTTCACGGTAGTTGGAGAAATACACTGGTGCACAATTGGTGCATCATATAGTGACACTGTACTTAGCTTCACAAGAATTAGCAAGATGTCTTCTTAAGAGGTTATACTATGTGTATTCCCATCAGCAATGAATGAGATTTCCTATTGTCCCACATCCTCACCAGTAATTGGTATTGTCAGTTTTGGGTTTTTAGCTATTCTACTAGAAGAATAGAGTATCTCATTGGTGTTTTAATTTGCTTTTTCTTAATGCACAATGGATTTTATTTTCCAATAATTCCTTGTTGTTGAGCAATTTATATATGCTTATTTCCCATGTATATATATATATATTTTTTTTGGTAACCTGTCTATTCATATTTTGGTCTATTTATTTTAATTTGGGGAGTTTGTTTTCTTGTTGCAGCATTTGACTTGTTCTTTGAATAATTTGCATGCAAGTTTTTCTGCAGATATGTGTTTTACAAATGTATTATCTTAGTCAGGAGTTTGTATTTCCACTCTGTGAATGCTGACTTTCCCAGATTGGAGAATTTAAATTTAACCAAGTCCACATGATCAATTCTTTTCTTCATGGATTGTGCTTTTTGTGTTGTATATGAAAACAAATCATCAAACTATAAATCATGAAGATTTTCTCTTATTTCCCAGTATGAATTTTATAGTTTTGTATTTTATGTTTAAGTTGATGAGTGATTTTGAGTACATTTATTTCTAAGGTGCAAAATTTGTGTCTTTGTTCATTTATTTCCATAGGGTCGTCCTTTTGTATCATCACCATGGTTGATGATGACTAGAGACTAAAAGACTAAAGACTAAAAATCTATTATTTTTTATGTTGGAGTGCATTTATTGTCATGACCAAGATCAAGTTGTCTGTACTTGCAGAGGTCTATGTGTGGACTTTCCATGTTTTTTCATTTACCTCTGTGTCTATTCATTTTAAAATATCACTGTCTCTTGATTATTCTAGTATTGTAAAATAGCACAGTCTCTTGACTTTGTAATTAATCTTGAAATTGAGAAGTGTGAGTTCATCAATTTGTTCTTCATCAGGATTGTCTATCTGACAAAGAAAGTCTGTATGTCTGTCTTATATCCAATGCTGAAAACTAACAAGCTTAAATAAGCTTTTATTTACCAAATATTATTTCATATCATGTTAACTGGAAAAACATTTGGATTTAGAAATAACTTTTCTAAGCACTTACTTCAAGTTAACTGAATAGAGCTCTTAATTTTGACCATACCCTCCAGAGGTAAAATACCGTACACATATAACATACATGTAGACAGACACATATGAAGAAGAGACAGATGTTGGCGCTGACCCTGTGGCTTAGTGGTTAAGTGCGCAAGCTCCGCTACTGGCGGCCCGGGTTCATATCTCGGGCAGACACTGACGCACCGCTTCTCTGGACATGCTGAGGCTGCGTCCCACATACAGCAACTAGAAGCATGTGCAACTATGACATACAACTATCTACTGGGAGCTTTGGGGAAGAAAAAAAGGAGGAGGAATGGCAATAGGTGTTAGCTCAGAGCTGGTCTTCCTCAGCAAAAAGAGGAGGATTAGCACGGATGTTAGCTCAGGGCTGATCTCCCTCACAAAAAAAAAAAAAGAAAAAAAGAAAACCGGTACTCAACTCGGCCTGTCAGTGGCAGTTTGGTGAGAAACTGAAGAGCCAGATTGTATGTATAACTGAGATCAAATGGTATTTGTCTTTCTCTGTCTCGGTAATTTCACTTAGCATAATGACCTCAAGGTCCATACATGACATTGCAAATGGCAAGAGTTTTTCTTTCTTATTGCTGAATAATATTCCATTGTAAATATGTACCACATTTTCTTTCCTTTTTTTTGTGAGGAAGATCAGCCCTGTGCTAACATGTGCCAATCCTCCTCTTTTTGCTGAGGAAGACTGGCCCTGGGCTAACATCCGTGCCCATTTTCCTCCACTTTGTATGGGACTCCATCACAACATGGCCTGACAAGTGGTGAGGCAGTGCGCTCCCAGAATCTGAACCCTGGGCTACCACAGCGGAACACATGCACTTAACCACTACGCCACCAGGCCGGCCCATACTACATTTTCTTTATCCATTCATCTATTGATGGACATTTAGGTTGTTTCCATATCTTAGCTAGATAAATAATGCTGTAATAATCACTGGGGTGCATATATCTTTTCAAGTTAGTGTTTTCATTTTTTTCGATAAATACACTGAAGTGTATGTATTTTTAATTTTTTCAGGAACCTCCACTGTCTTTTCCATAGTGGCCGCACCAATTTAAATTCCCATGACCAGCACACAAGGGTTCCCTTTTCTTCACATCCTTGCCAATACATAGTATCTCTTGTCTCTTTGATGATCACCATCCTTACACTTGTGAGATGATAGCTCTTTGTGGTCTTGATTTGCATTTCCCTGATGATTAGTGACATTGATCTCCTTCTCATGTATGTGGTGGCCATTTGGATGTCTTGTTTGGACAAATGTCTACTTAGTCTTTTGCCCATTTTTCGATTGGATTGCTTTTTTCTTATTGAGTTGTATGAGTTCTTTATAAATTTTCTTATGGGTTGTAAAAGTTTTTATGAATTTTGGATATTTAACCCTTTATCTGATACGTAGTTTGTAAAATTTTTCTCCCAAACTTTTGATTTTGTTCGTTGTTTCTTTTGCTGGTCAGAAGCTTTTAAGTTTGATGTAGTCCCATTTGTTGATTTTTTCTTTTGTTGTTTGCGGTTTTGGTGGGCTATCCACAAAATCATTCCCAAGACCAATGTCGGGGAACCTCTTCACCTATGTTTTCTTCTAGATGTTTTACAGCTTCAGGTCTGAGAATGCACAAAAGGCCGGGAGGAGCAATGTCCCTTTTTTTCGCAGCTGAACAGGTTCAGTCTCTCATTTCTCTATCAAGCAGTTTTGTTCAGAACTTATAAAAACAATTCCTTCCAATTTTAAGCCAAATTAAAAAGGTCATCCTGCCGCATTCACTCCAAAAGTGCCCTCTAGGCTCCTCTGGTCTAGGACATACCCCCCTGGGTTTCTCTTTCCTAGGAATGCTCCCCTGGGGTCCTCTGACCTAGGTTATGTACCAGTACCCCCTTAAGACACCTAGCCTTAAGACTTGAAAACAGCTCAAAGAAACTCTGAACTGTTGACTTACAATAAGGAGGTCCGTGTTTCAGGAGAACTCACCAGGATCACCTGAAGAATGCAGTGATCTGGGGGGGCCCAATGGGCCCTTATTGGTACCCAATGCCAGTTCAGTGTAGATTCTAGGTGGTCTCTGGTAGGTTTCTCTGAAATCCTGCCATGACTACACCAACAAATGTCTACGTCAATAATCCATAATCAATGTATAAATCAAAATTGGAGTGAGTTTATTATGAGCCAACTTTTGAGGACTGTGCCCCTGGGCTTTCCTTCCCTAAGGAAGGAAGGGCACCAAAGAAGTGGGGTGTACAGAGCGGTTATATACCGTCAAAGAGCATGTATCACATAGGATTGTCATGTCCCTTTTACTATAGCGACAAGATCACCCTGTCAGATTACCTGGCCAGAATGGCTATTGATGGACACAGCAGGGAGCAGGTCTGCTATCTCGATGGGCTTGGCTGGATCAGGTCTGTTGTCTCAAACTGGGTGGTCACAGGATGACTGCAGCAACCAAATCCTAGCTTAGGGAGAAATGCTCATCCTTAAGGTAATGTCAACGAGGGGAAAGTTGCATCCTTATCTTAAGGGCATTTACTCTTCTCTTTGGGACACAGGAAAGCAGATACACAATGCAGGAGACAGGCCATTTTGGAAAAACAAACTCTGGCCAAATTAGTTTTACCCCAAATGGCTTCCTCATGTGCTCCAATATATCCTATTGCTTGCCATTTATTTATCAGTTCCTTAGTACTCATTGTGTGTCTGTTATGTATATAGAATATGTAATATCCTGGGGAAAACAGGGGTCATACCATATGGTGCCTGGAGGCAGGGAGCATATAACCCTACTTGGAAAATAACTACATTTCTGAAATGCTAAACAGAAATACAGCAGAGAAAAAGACATGCCTCGATGGTCGAGGAAATACCACAGCAAAGTTATTAATTGAATGCAAAACAGCGACAATCAGCACAAATGCCAAGAAAGCTCTGGAGACTCAAGTTTGCTCAACTAGCTTCTCATAATAAAGCAAAGATTCAGCACTGGTTCTGGAGAGGCCTTGATGTGGACTTATGGTGATGACATTGAATTCTTCTGAGGAGGATTTTTTATTTATTTATTTTTTGGGGAGGAAGTTCAGCCCTGAGATAACATCCATGCTAATCCTCCTCTTTTTGCTGAGGAAGACCGGCTCTGAGATAACATCTATTGCCAATCCTCCTCCTTTTTATTCCCCAAAGCCCCAGTAGATAGTTGTATGTCGTAGTTGCACATCCTTCTAGTTGTTGTATGTGGGACGTGGCCTCAGCATGGCTGGAGAAGCGGTGCGTCAGTGCCCGCCCGGGATCTGACCCCAGGCCGCCAGTAGCGGAGCGCATCCACTTAACCACTAAGCCACGGGGCCGGCCCTGAAGAGGATTTTTTAAACACAGGAAATAATGTGTGATTATTCTAACTAAACATAGATTTTTAAAATCTCAAAACAAGTGCTACTCCTGGTGGGTTATTTCTGAATAACAGCTGTCATTGTCTTAGCTCTTTCCGCATAGTAGTTGCTCCTGCGTCACACCAGCCCTACGAATAGGGCCAAGGCGAGTATCATTCCTGATTTCCTGGTGAGAACGCTGAGGACTTGTAAAGTTAGGACATCTGTCTGGGCGCCAGTATTGATGATATCCTAGGATTTTTGTCTACTCCCTATTTTTATTTATCTTCTGTAATTGCCATTAGGTTTCGATATAACTGATAACTTGTTACCTTGGCTTTTCAAATGAAACCCACAAAGTTTTTCGGTGTCTTTTGGTACCTTTTAAGCAAATGAGGAAAATGATATTACCAGCTACAGCTGCTGCTCATATTGACAAGCCATTTCATTTATTTTTCTACCTGACAAGCATGTTCATTCAATAGACATTAAGTGGCTGTTATGTAGTCATCATGACATTGTCAAGAGTGGGTGGATTGACAGGACAAGTGTGCACACTTCTCGTGCTGAAGAGGCTTTCAGTGCATTTGAGGGAAGATGAAATACACTCAGGAAAGTGTTAAGCTGCCACCCTTGCAGACAGCACAACATTATTGTCAAAACGAGGGGTGCAGGTGTGCCGTGTCTGTGTGCTGATTCCGGAGTGGTCCACGTGAGCTGAGGCTTCAACCTGACTTTAGTGATTGATGAGACTCTGTGAAGGGAGGACCATGGAGGTCCTTCTAGTGGAGTGGAGCTTGACTCAGGAAACAGGGAGAGACGAATTTGGGGGGTGGACGAGAGGCATGTAGAAAAATTTAAGTGATAGTCTGGTTGAAGAGATGGCATGTGTAGACACTAAAAAGCCATGAAAGAAAATGTGTTTTCCTTATTTTCTGCTACTGGATCCATGAGGTGAAGGAGAGGTTTTGAGATTACATCACAGCACTGCAATATGTGAGAGTCCTGGGGCGTGGCTGAAAGCCTGGAGGACCAACTGAACTTTCCATATATATATAGTTTATATGGGGTTGTATAGAGTGCTTATAGCATACATTGTATTGGGGTGAACATGGAATCCTAAGTGAAACCGTTTATCCCTTTGGCTGTTGGTGTTGCCTGTTTTATATGGAGCCAGTGAAGTCCAAGACTGAGTGGCATTGTGTTAGGATGATGAAGCGCTCTAGGCAAGAGTCCCTTAATCGGGGGATGTGCAGCTCGCTACCCGGATAGATGCCCGGCTACACCTTCCATGAAACTTTCACATGATACAGATGTGAAGGAAGCAGGATCCTGTGCCTAAAGGCTGGCAACAGGCAAGGAGACATTTTCCTAAACCAGCAGCTGGTGCAGCACTGTCAGGACATCACCCCTGACATCCTCTCTTGCTCGACTCTTACCTTCTTCCTCTAAGTATGAGGATATTCTCTGATGTTTTGGCCAATCCACATATATGGAATCCCTTCAGTTTCACCAATGAGAGCTCATTTCTAAATTCATGCTAATTAAACGAACCACTCATTTCACCAGTGAAAAGCTATTTCTGATATTCAGTAAGCTAAGTAGCGAAGCCTCTGGTGCTTATCAAGATATGACTAGCTTAAAGAGAAGTGAATAGCTGAAACGCGCAGCCAGGTCTGAAATGTGACACTTTCTGATACAAGACTAGCTGACTCCTGGAATCTGAATTCTCTATTATGGTCAATGACTCTCCCTGAAGGTAAAGCTTGAACTAACTGATTTATGCATTGTATATTACCATCAATGCTGAAGAATATTTTATGAATTTTTTAATTTGTTAAAAAATTTCAGAAAGAGCATCTCCTGTCCATCAGTTAATTCAGTTTACTTTATAGTCTCAACACGATGACTACAGTATGATTTTTATTTTTAATTTGCTCTTTACCTCTGCCGCACAGTTATTCTCTTCGCTTTGCTTTATAATCAACAAAGGTTTAGTGAAATATACATATAAGTAAGTAAAATATCATGAGGAGAAACCAGGAAATGCATATATTGAACACACACATCCTAAATATGTTGTTGTTCTGAAATCCAAATGAGTAGTTTTGCAAGGTGTTTATAGGCCTCAAAGTGGCCTTCCTTGTGAGATTTCCACTTTACTTCCTGGTGCCAGGTGTAGTTATGAGCCTTCTCATTCTGTCCAGATTCTATTGGTCTGTAGCTGGGAAAAGTATTCTTTGCCATCAGATCCCTGTCTAATTCTTTTATTCTTGTCTGGTTTATTTACTTTTTCACTATATTTCTCCCAAATAGTTCCCAACTTGGACCCAAGATAAGACAGTTTCCTGGACCTTTTGCTGTTGAAGGCAGGGAAGCTATTATCATCCTGTGGTGCCTAGTATAGGCTGTCCTTTGACTTGGCCACATGTATTCAAACAGATGTTAAAGGTACAGCATATTCGAATGTATTAAAGATGCTAAAAAGTTGCTTAAAAGATGCTTAAATTTCAGGGAGTTCTCCGATTGAGTGTCTGGATTTTCTGATCTTATAATCTCTGCCCATATGCCATCTCTACCTCTAAAGAAAGAGACTTATCTTCTCAAAGAAACAGCTCTTAGTTTCATTGAACGTTTCTATTCTTTTTCTAGCCTCTCTTTCATCTATTTCTGCTCTGATTTTTGTTATTTCTGTCCTTCTACTGACTTTAGGCTTTGTTTGTTCTTCTTTTTCTAGTTCTTTTAGGTACCGTGTTAGATTGTTTATTTGGGATTTTCCTCGTTCCTTGACGTAGGCTTCTATTGCTATAAATTTCACTCTTAGTACTATTTTTGCTGCATCTCATACGTTTTCATATGTTGTTTTTCATTTTCATTTTTCTCTAGTAATATTTTGTTTTCTCCTTTGCTTTATTCATTGATCCAATAGTTGTTCAGTAGCATGTTGTTTAGTGTCCAAATATTTGTCACTTTTCCAACTCTTTCTTGTAGTTGATTTCTAGTTTCACACAATTGTGGTCAGAAAAATGCGTGATATGATTTCCGTCTTCTTAGAATTATTGAGGCTTGCTTTGTTTCCCAACATATGTCTATCTTTGAGAATGTTCCATGTGAACTTGAGAAGAATGTGTATTCTGCTGTTTTGGGATGAAATATTCTCTATATATCTATTAAGACCATCTTGTCTGATGTTTCATTTAACGCCACTGTTTCCTTGTTGGCTTTCTGTCTGGATGATCAATCCATTGATGTGGGTGGGGTGTTGAAATCCCCTAAAATTATTGTGTTGCTGTCAATTTCTTCCTTTAAGTCTGTTAATAGTTGCTTTATATAGTTTGTTGGTCCTGTGTTAGGTGCATGTATATTAATGTGTTATTGGTGGAATGTCCCTTTTATCTTTATATAATGTCTGTCTCTGTCTCTTGTCAGGCAAGGGAAACAAAAGAGAAAATAAGCAAGTGGGACTACATCAGACTAAAAAATTTCTGCACAGCAAAGGAAACTGTCAACAAAATGAAAAGACAACCTACCAACTGGCAGAAAATATTTGCAAATCATATGTCTGACAAGGGGCTAATTTCCAAAATATATAAAGAACTCATACAACTCCACAACAAAAAAATGAACGACCTGATCAAAACATGGGCAGAGGATATGAAAAGACATTTTTCCAAAGAAGTTATACAGATGGCCAACAGGCACATTAAAGTTGTTTAACATCACTAATTATTAGGGAAATGCAAATCAAAACTACAATGAGATATCACCTCACACCCATCAGAATGGCTATTATTAAAAAGGCAAGAAATAACAAATGTTGGAGAGGATGTGGAGAAAAGGGAACCCTCATACATTGCTGGTGGGAACGGAAACTGGTGCAGCCACTAGGGAAAAATGATGGAGATTTCTCAAAAAATTAAAAATAAAAATACCATAAGATCCAGCTATTCTACCTCTGCATATTTATCCAAAGAATATGAAGTCAGTAATTCAAAAAAATGTATGCACCCTTATGTTCTTCACAGCGTTATTCACTATAGCCAACACTGAGTAGCAACTCAAGTACTTATCAATGGATGAAAGAATAAAGATGTGATATATATACATATTTACCATAAAATACTACTCAGCCATAAAGAAGGCAACCTCATGCCACTTGTGACATTATGGATGGACATTGACGGTATTATACTAAGCGAAACAAGTCAGATAGAGAAAGAAAAATACTGATTGATTTCGCTCATATGTGGAAAATAAACAAACACATAGATAAGGAGTACAGATTGTGGTTACCAGAGGGAAAGAGAGAAAGGTGTAAAAGGGCACATATGTATGGTGATAGATGAAAACAAGACTATTGGTGATGAACATGATCCAGTCTATACAGAACTGAAATATAGTAATGTAGACCTGAAATTTACACTTATAAGCTATATGACCTTAATAAAATTAAAAAGAAATTTATTTTTAAATATAGCAAGACCCACTTTACACCTGGGCTGCAGGCAGCCCACACACTCACTGAATTACACAGAGGGGCAGTTTCCCAGGTGAGTCCTGTCTGTTTTGTCACCATTGGAACCTCCTGATGAAGAACACAGGCCCAAGGATGCTGAGGCATGTGGGACCCCTGGAGCAGGGAATGGTCTGAGAGTGTGTGACACAAAGTATCTGTGCAGTGCATACTGGGTTGTGAGTTTGTGCTTCTCTTCAAGGTATGCCTTTGATCATAATCTGCAGGTAACTCAAGGAAAATCACTGGTAGGCTTGTTAAATGGAAAATTCTCATGTCCCAACTTCAATGCTGCTGAGTTAGAATTCCAGGGAAGGGGACACTGGACTTGTCCAGTTATTACCGTGTAGACTGAAGTCTGAGAAGCACTGCTGCTGGCGTCCAGCTGTAGCCACTGCCCGAGGTCAAAGCTCCACATCTTGTGAGGCCTGAGACGGCTCCCAGGGGAGATTTCTGTCTGTCGTCTGCAGAGGGGCGGCCACCTTACCTCTTCCCGCTGACTCGCTTCCCTAACTGGCTTCCTTGTGCCTCTCTTAGTCCTTTTCTTTACCTTCAGAGATAACTGGGAGAGGCAAGACAGAGATAAAAATTTTACTAAATCTAACTTTTAAGTAATCTTTAAAAAATTATACAGCGTTCAGATGTAATATTTAATTTTATTTGGGGTTGTTTTTTGTCTTTGTGCCTTTTGTTGTTTTAAAGTATTTTGTGTTATTGGCTGGGAAGATAGCATGAGATTAACATCAGCTTTATATGGAGCCGTAAACCAGGAAAGCACTTTATATTTGTTACACGGAATTAAGAATCACATTTGTGTAATGATGTATAAAGGAATTTGGTTGTTTTATTATTTGTTTTTTCTTCTTTTTGGCATAATAAAGTCCCAGTTTCTTCTTGGTGGACTGAGCAGGACTATTGATGTCTGATCTATAAGTGAAGAGTTAATAGAAGGACATTGTTACTATTCAGAAATCTCTCCTTCACCAACTTTTCTTAAATGGTAGCATGGGTGTTAGAGTTAAGAATTTTGATGTTTCCCCCATTGGATTATAGAGAGAAATATAGTCATTAGAGACTTAACTTGGAGTTGTAGTCAAAGAGCGTAACATAAGAGCACTGAGCTTGGGCTCTGCCATTTATCAGCTTTGTAACCTGGGTGAGTTTTCTAGCCACTGTACCCAGTCTCTTCATCTGTAAAATGGTGAGAAGAACAACATCTACTACATCAGGATATTTTGAGGGATATAGGAGTTCATGTATGTTCAAGCACAGAAGTAACATTCAGATTGCCATGCCTGGTTCAGTAGAAGTGTTTGCTGCTGTTATTATAATTATCATTATTTCATCTCCTTATCTTCCTCATGAGTTCCCTGTAAAACCAACAATGATCCACAGTGTCAACAGTTTTATTCTAGGTCCCTGCTTAAAGGCCTGCAAAGGGAGCCTCCTGCTTATAGCCTCCTGTTTTATCCCAGTGTCTGGAGGGATGCATTGACCTCTTTCTTCTTTGCACTAGGCACTGAATGGGGGCCCACACCCAACCCCGCATGTCCTCCTTTTAGTATCCGATGCTTTTGAAACACTGCTTGGTGTTTACTTGGTGGACTATACTCCCTGACATGAACAACTCATTGGAGATAAGATGTAGGAAACATTGTTCTATGTAGGTCTCTGAGTTTATCATAAAGCAGAGTACAGTTGATCAAGGGCCAAGGTAGAGTTCCTTAATGCAAAGATCTTCAGAGATGAGGGTGTTCTAATGTGACACCACCTGAAAATAAAGGAAGAACATAAAAGCATATGTAGTTTTACAAGGAAAAGCACACAACTAAAAGAATTGATCCCATTAAATACACCATTCTATTTGTTTATGCATCAAATTACTGATAGGAAATAGCCACGTGTAGAGATAGTAGAATTGATCGATTTCATAGAGAATTCTTTTTAACAGTTGTTCATATCTTGTGTTTTACATCATCGATTAGGGTAATATTTTCATCTTTTCCTGTCCTAGTGTCTTTATCTTTCTCAATTTTTCTAAGAGATATATTTATATTATCGTCTAAAATTCTAGGGCAATTTAAAAAAAGTTATGAAACATTTTAAGTTGTTGATATTGTATATTGGAGGAGCACTAGATTGCAAGTGAATTAGTGATGATTAGAGTTTTAGTTTGGTGAAAGATGGTAGTTGGAATTGATACCAGGATGTTTGTAACCCAGTGTATTCTTCATTTTTTGATGTAGTTTTCAAAATGACAGAGCAAGTAATTTTTAATATAATAACTTGTCTCATTTTAAAATATGTGTTCTTGGAGAGGGTGATGGAGGTAGGTAGAAAAGAGTTTAATGTAGTGACTTGTTTTTCTCCAGTTGATCTATTATAAACCCAACAGCCATATAGCATCCTTTTGTCCAAATGACCTGATGGCACTTTCTTGACTTTTCTTACTGTGACTCTAGCAATCTGAGGTCACACTATCTTCTCCCTCCTAGTCATGTTTTCAGTAGTAAGAGTGACATTGTCAATAATATAGTGACAACTTTGCACACAGTCTACTATTTACTAAAATATATATATATCAATTGCAAACTTTGATAACATAATTGTTAAGTTTGAACTATTTGCAGTGCATTTAACAACTGATTGTTACACATTATTGTGTAGTGACATCATGGTTAAAATCATTATTTGTAACATGTGACCACTTTCAATTTTATTTTAAAGGAAAGGGTTCAATGACTCTTTTCTTTTTGAAGAAGAAAGACTTGCATTTCCATCTTAGAAAATTGAGAACTGGTTTTTTGCCTTTATTTTTTTGTCTTCAGCTCTTCTTCCTACTGGTTACTAATTCACATGTCCAGTTACTTCAGATTCATGGTGCTACCTTCTCTGCCTTTTTCATGGCCCTCACTTTAATTTTTCCATAATCCCTTCTGTGAAAGAGGTTTCTCTCCATCTTCATAGATCAGGGAAGGAACCGACCCTCCTTTGTATGAACTTGGAGACAGAGGCCAAGGTGAAGCCTTGGTGCCCCTCCCCACCAGTGAATTGCAGAAGGGCTGCAGATTCCTGTGAATCTTTTGCTCCCCTCCTGGCTCCCTACACAGTTGGCATTGTCTCCAGGGAGGAGCTCAGCTTGGTACAATCAAATTTTTAAGTCTATAGAAGCCTGCCGAAAGATAAGACTGGCTAGAAAGGACATCCGCAAGCAGTGTGCTCCAAAAGTTGGTAGCAGAAACATTAAGAAGAAGAAAACATTTCCGTTTATCTTGTTTTCTCTTTATCTTCTCTCCCTTCCTTTTCCTTTACCTAGATGGTACAAAACCTGTCCACCCCCCCATGGTGGTTGTTTTTTTCCTCAAAGCCCCAGTACATTGCTATATATCTTAGTTGTATGTCAACCCATGGTGGCTCTTTTCCTGGAGTCCCATGGCATTTCATTCATATCTCTTTCATTCAAATTATTTCTGTAGTGTAATTTATCTGTTTATACATATCTGTCTTGCAGACTGCCAACATTTCAAGACCTTTGGGCACATAGTATATACTTAAGTATTTGAGTAAATAAATGAAGCTCTTTTGTTGAATAAGATCTAAATAAATAAAATACCTACTCAGCACATGAATGCAAGCATTTGAAAGAGAGTTTTGTGGCTGCTAAAGCAGACTGTGGATCAGTTTAGGGACTCAGTGCCAAAGTTACTCAATAGATTTAGATAAAATGAAAGAGATAATTAACTTTAGTTTTAAAATTCATGGAGAACAGGAGCAGGATATCTAGTTGTGAATCAGGACTTGATCATTCTTGTTGCATCTTTGGAAAATCCAGTCCTTTATGTTTCTATGAAAATGTCACTGGCCAAGAGAATGAGCAGAGGACTCATTTTTAGAAAGGCAATTTGGTCACAGGAAGTCCTGGAGGAAAATATATGGAAGGAGAGCTGGTAGAAACATGGCAGAAACGTTTTGTGTATAAACCCTAAAAATTGGTTTTACATCCTGTCTGAAAGTACTGAAACCGAACATTTCTCCAATATAGATTTGAGCAGCTTTTAAATACCTAGGTATACAAAAGGATTACAAAGGAAAATAGATCAAACTGAAAGGAGTTTAGAATGGAACAATGCAATGAAGCTGAAGTAAGCCAGCGCATTGAAAAGTGTTTTGGAAGGACCTGCAGTTTTCTTTCTTTTTTTTTTCCTTCTTTTTATTTATTTTTCCCCCAACACCCCAGTAGATAATTGTATGTCATAGATGCACATCCTTCTAGTTGCTGTACATGGGACGCATGTACAGCGTGGCCGGAGAAGCGGTGCTTTGGTGCGCGCCCGGGATCCGAACCCGGGCCGCAAGTAGCAGAGCGCATGCACTTAACCACAAAGCCACGGGGCCGGCTCGGAAGGACTTGCAGTTTTTAAAGGTAGTTGGAAATGTATCCCTCAGGTTTAAAGTAGAAAGTGTAATGGGAACAATTCTCTATCATCTCATGTCTATGAGATTAAAAGCAACAGTCTCTCAGAGAAGCAAAACTTTTCTGGTCTCTAATGTCCCAAAAAGTGTTTTGAATGGTGCCTAATGAAAGAGATTCTGTGTGACATAATGCAAATATGGTATCATCAACTCATTTCCAAGTTTAGTTCAAACATTTTAGGACATGTTCAATTGAGGTAATGCAGAATTCTATAAGGGACCAAGGAAGAGGCCGACAGCATTCTCTCTCAGCTTTTCACTTGATCAAGTGAGAAAATGTTCTTGAACAGATTGACCACGTCTCCTCAAGGCAATGCTCCATTTTCAATTTTTCTTTTTGTAAACTCAGCCTGCGTTTCCCATTACATATGCAAGCTAAAGCCTGTTTGTAGACATCCTTCGTTGGCAATGAGGAGCAGATCCATACTATTAAGTAATGAAATAAGCAGAACATCTGGTTGGCCCTTTTTAGGAAAATGACAGGTTTAAGCCAACCTTCATTGGTGGAAGGACATGGTATATCAGAATTAAAATATCTACCATTTATTATGCAGCTAATCATAAGTCATGCTATTTAAATGAAACTGAATGAATTCTTCTATTAAGTTGACTAGATTTTAGTCAAACTGATGTGTAATTTTATATAGGTGCATTTTTACTTAAAATGTAAAACTCTTTAGAGACATCTTCATTCAGTTTTAGAGGCATATTTTATATATTTTGGTGATTTTATTTATTTTCCTTCATAGCAGAGAGGCACATCCTACTCTTTTTCTTGCTGCCCTCTCTCTCCAAGATAAAACTCATCCAAGTTTATTTTGTTTTATAAGGCATAGGCTTACATTGTGATGATAAAGAGATCATTTCTGAAACATATTTGGAACTGTAGGGAGTCCAGAATTTAAGATTATGCTCAGAATTTTGTGAGGTAACTTCAAAAAAGATGGAACATTTAAAGTTTTGTCAAGAAAGTTTTCTCCTACTTTTCTTCACAGTAATTAAAAAAAAAAAGTTTAGTTTCTTAATTCTTCAGATGGGTGATTGTAGGAGTTGGCAGGATTATATGTACCCTTGAGAGATCTCTCTGAGTTACTCTTTCAAAACAACCATCCTGGGCAGGCCCCATGGCTTAGCGGTTAGGTGATCACACTCCGCTGTTAGCGGCCCTGGTTCAGATCCTCGGTGCGAACCGACGCACTGGCTTCTCCGGCCATGCTGAGGCCACATCCTACATCAACAACTAGAAGGATGTTCAGCTATGACATACAACTATCTACTGGACCTTTGGGGGAAACAAATAAATAAATAAAATTAAACATGTAATTAAAAAGAAAAACACCATCCTACTTCATGAATATTTAAGGGGGACTCTGTCAGTCCCAGAGCTGTTGAGAGAAGCAGTTCCCAAAGCTCCAGCAGCTCCTGGGAGAGGAGAGCGATGGTAATCAGTGTCATCAGAGTTTGGATGAGCAGTAGTCATTCTCTGGATGTTAGAACTGAGTGGAGTTTTCAAGCGCAGCCCAGTGACTCTAGACCTGAGCCCTGCTCAGAAGCCAGTTGACTTGTCATTCGCTCTGAGCACGGTGTCTTCCCTCTGCTCGTGCCCCTTTTTGTCATTTCTCATGCTTCTCCTCAATCTTTCTCTTTCCTACACCTACTTTCTTCTTTTTCTCTCTTTCTTACTCTTGCTCTATTATATTCCTTCTCCTTAGCATTTTTTTCTTACTTGTCTTATTGTTCTCATTCATTTTCTTTTTATTTTGTAGTGCAGATACTCTGTACATCACTTTCGTCTTAAAATCTTGACCCTCTACAATTCTTATACTTCAGTTAGCTATTTTGAAGAGAGTATTTTGATTAATTTCTCTTAGAAGTTATAACATGCTGATTCAAGGAGATAAAAACTATCACGAAATGGATCGGGATGGAGAATGAATTCAGTTCAGGTAGCCATGGAATTAGACAGAGGGAAACTGAGAGCTTAGGTGTGGGTGTTCAAAATATTTCCTGATACATCTTTGTAGTTCATTGTTGTGGTAAACTGCACACAGTCTTATTTACTATTGGAGCCTAGAAGTTTGCTCCTCTGGGCAGGTCAGGTCTCGGCCCATAGAAAAGAAGCTAGGAAACACTGCATGCATTTCTAATGTACAGAACTGTTAGTGTTCCACCGGGAGACACTTTGGGCTCTTCCCTGCACTATCTGAATAGAAAAAGAGGAAGAGAAGCTTTTCTCCATCTGCACAAAACCAGGACTTTATCTTGAGTTGGAGAGAGTTTGCATGTGACTGAAAACAAAAGTTTTCCCGAGTTTGGATTTGCTTTACTAGGATCTATTGGCTGGCTATGATGTTAAATGTCTTTATTCAAAATTGGCTACCTCTAGTGCTAAGTTCAGAGTGGAGATTTGTCAGTATAAGAGAGAAGAATCCCTTTTGGATTAACTCAGTGAAATATAGTATTTGGGTAAAAGATTATATTTGAAGGCCACTTGTTAATATTCTGTGGCCACAGTGACATCTGTTGGTAAGTGACTATTTCATGCTATTCTCGATGATTTCTGTTTGAAAGACACACCCTGAAGTTGATAAATAAATGGCAAGCAATAGGATATATTGGAGCATATGAGGAAGTCATTTGGGGTAAATCTAATTCGGACTGAGTTTGTTTTTCCAAAAGGGCCTGTCGCCTGCATTGTGTATCTGCTTTGCCGTGTCTCAAAGAGAAGAGTAAATGCCCTTAACATAAGGATGCAACTTCCCCCTCATTGACATTGCCTTAAGGATAAGCATTTCTCCCTAGGCTTGGATTTTACTGCTGCACTCATCCTGTGACCACCCAGCTCCAGACAACAGACCTGACACCAGCCATGCCCAACGAGACAGCAGACCTGCTCCACGCTGTTTCCATCTATAGCTATTCTGGCAGGGCAACCTAGCAGGGCGATCTTGTGGCTATTGTAAAAGGGACATTACAATCCTATGTGATACTTTCTCTTTGACGGTATATAACCACTCTGTACACCCCACTTCTTCAGTGCCCTTCCTTCCTTATGGAAGGAAGGCCCAGGGCCATGGTCCTCAAAAGTTAGCTCATAATAAATTCACCCCAATTTTGATTTATACATTGGTTATGGATTATTTATGTAGACATTTGTTGGTGTAGTCATGGCAAGATTTCAGAGAAACCCACCAGAGACCACCTGGAATCTACACTGAACTGGCATTTGGTACCAATAGGAGCCCATTGTGCTCCCCAGATCACTGCATTCTTCAGGTGACCCGAGTGAGTTCTCCTGACACCTGGACCTCTTTATTTTAAGTCGATGGGCCAGAGTTTATTTGAGCTGTTTTCAAGGCTTAAGACTAGGTGTCTTAAGGGGGTACTGATACATTCCCTAGGTCAGAGGAACCTAGGGAGGAATTCCTAGGAAATTGAAATGTAGAGAGAATTTCCTAGGCCAGAGGAGCCTAGGGGGAAATTTGGAGTGAATGGAGCAGGGTGACTTTTTAATATAGCTTAAAATTGGGAAGAATTATGTTTATAAAGTATGAACAAAACTGCTTGATATAGAAATGGGAGGCTGAATCTGTTTAGCTCCAAAGAAAAGGGACATTGCCCCTCCCGACCTTTCGGGAATTCTCAAGCAACTGAGAATCTCTTCGGGGGTGTCAGAGACAAACCCCACGACTTGTAACCCTCCTTCCTATAGCGAGCTCCACTATCATTCATGTTAATTTATCACAGGTTTGTCCGGGGACGTGCACGGGACGGTTAGTCACCTGCACTCCAAACCCCCACGGCAGTACCTAGACTGTGGGCGGGAGAAACCAAGGCATGTAAGAGAGTGATTATGACCATTCTTTAGGGAGTAACACTCACAAGCAGCACACTCCTGACCCACTACACAGTCCCTAGAAATTGTTCAGACTTTGTAGCAAAATAAAAGAAAAGGAAAGTGGGAAATTGAGTTTGCTTGACCATTCCCGGCTGGGCTGCCTGGCCTCTGAACCCAGGAGACTTGTGCAAGTGCTAAGACAGCAGGGGGCCTAAGACTGAAAGAAAAAAGAAATTGGAAGGAAGCTTTCTGCAGATGGAAACTGCTAAATTTTCTAAAACAGAGGCTATAAAATCTTTGTTGCTTCTGTCTGTTCTTTATGTGTGCGTCTCTACATGTATGTTATATGTGCGTGGTATTTTACCTCCAGAGTTTATGGTCAAAATCAAGAGGGCTATTCAATTAACTTGAAATAAGCACTCACAAAAGTTAGTTCTAAATCCAAATGTTTTTCCAGTTAACGTGATATGAAATAATCTTTGGTAAATAAAAGCTTATTTAAGCTTGTTAGTTTTCAGCATTGGATATAATGCAGATATGCAGCTTTTATTCATCAAATAAACTGAGGTTATTTCTACTACAAAACTGGTCTCAAAAATAATAAATGATGGCTAATATTATCTAATGTCTTGTAGGCAATCTAAATAATTATTGAGGGGCCGGCCCCATGGCTTGGCAGTTAAGTGCACGCACTCTGCTGCTGGTGGCCCAGCTTCGGATCCAGGGCGCGCACCGAGGCAACACTTCTCCAGCCATCCTGAGGCCGAGTCCCACATATAGCAACTAGAAGGGTGTGCAGCTATGACATACAACTATCTACTGGGGCTTTGGGGGGAAAAATAAATAAATAAAATCTTTAAAACATAATAAATAATTATTGAGAACAGGTAACTAAATAGGTGAGTATTAAGTGAACTTTAAACAATAATCATATGTTATAATGTATATAGCTTCTAAACTCTTTTTGGTGACTTAAAAATTTAGGATTTTGCTAAATTTTATGATAAAAATTCATTGAGTATCTAGATCATTTCCAAATAAGATAAGATATTAGACTTTGCTAAGTATAGGTTTATCTACTTTTGGCTTATTACAGAAAAACTACAAGGTGTTTTGGGTCTATTGGTAAACATGTCTTGTGTTTTATTTAAAAGATTGTACTATAAAGTAAGATGTTTCCAAAAATTATAAAAAGTGTCCATATAAATTTGTCAAGCCAAGAAATGCTAATGTAAAAGAAATTTTATAATTGCTTACTTAGTTTTTTACTTAAAAATTAAGGTTTCTAAGGGTTAAAAATTTCTAATATGTGATTCAGCTACTAAAAACTTAAGAAAAATATGTTTGTATTCAAGGAGAGTAAGATGTGTGTTTTCATTAAGAAGATATAAAAAATGGAAATATTTTTGTTTGGTTAGGAAAGATAAATTTGCCCTGAAAAGTACTAGAAGGAAAAAACAGGAGCGCATGGCACAAATTCTGAATGTAAACAAAAAGTTATAGAAGGTTTGATGAAGAGAAACCCTGAAGAGTTTTATACATGGTCGAGTTGGCTAAGATTAAACTAAATCCAACTAAGTAAATGATTTTTAATATCAAAAGTAAGCTGGTACAAAATTCAAATTTGGTCTTCTTCCTTTTAAAAGGATAATTTTATTCTACTCTTTTTTTTCCCCAAAGCCCCAGTAGATAATTGTACATCATAGTTGCACATCCTTCTAGTTGCTGTATGTGGGACGTGCCCTCAGCATGGCCAGAGAAGCAGTGTGGTGCATCGGTGCGCACCTGGGATCCGAACCCAGGGCCGCCAGCAGCAGAAGGCACGCATCCAACCACTAAGCCATGGGGCTGGCCCTATTCTACTCTTAATCTTCTCTTGATAGAGGTTATTACATAAAAAGATTTTTCTTTACATTTGAGTTAAGTTTATCTAAAGAACAGAGATTTGTTTTGTTAAGGTAATTCCCTATGTTCAAAAGACTGAGGTTTCTCTATTAAGCTCTTTTTGACTGTTTAAATGTTGTTTGTTAATTAAGCATGGTTTCACTGCGACAAGAACAGGAACTCCTTGATCTTGTCTGACCAAGTGTTTAAAACCTCTCTGTATTTTTGACAATTTCCCCAAAATTCATATCCTAAATAAAGTCTTTCTTATAACTTTTTCTTTGAGAATTTTCAAAGATCCCTGGCAATTCTCAAGTAAATTTGATCTCTTCCTATAAAGAGGGAGATACTAAACTAATTAGGCTTGTTAAGTATGCTAAATTGCATGGGAAGCATTATCAAGTAAATGATAAAACTTCTTAGGTTACACTGCGTAGGTGAATATTACCCACTATTTTAACCCTGCTATCTTGCTTCCAACATTACAAGAGGAAGGACCACGACTGCATTCTATTTAATTTGGTTTACAGATGGGTCTTACTTAAATGATAAGCAAGATATTACCAAGCTGGATATGCTGTCCAGCCTCGAGAATCCCTGCCTTTTCCCTTAAGGTTCTTATGGCTGGCCAAATAATTAACAAGACAGGTTAGCAGGAGAAAATAATACCAAGTATAATAACATGTATACATGGGAGAAACCAGGGACACTGCATTTCTCATCTTTAGGTAAAGACAGAGGAGGACGTTGGGGGAATTTTTATCACCCCCTCACAGCTGTGGCTTGCACCTAGTAAAAAAAACCCATAGTACTGTGGAGAGACAGGGAAAATCCCACTCTGCCCTTTCCCTTAAGGTTCTTATGGCTGGCCAAATAACCAACAAGACAGGTTAGCAGGAGAAAATAATACCAAGTTTAATAACATGTATACATGGGAGAAACTCAGAAATGAGCAACTCGTCCCTCTGTCTAAGCTGCTTGCTTAAGTATTGCAGCTAAAGCTGAGGAAGGTGTTGGAGGTGGGTAGTGGTCTGGGACTTCAAAACGCAAGAAGACAATTCTTTTCAAGGTCATCTATAGATAATGGGGTCAGGGAGAGATAGAGATTTTTGATAAAAGGGGCTTGGTGCCCCTCCCATTGTAAGATCTATTTTACCTTATCATTACAGCCATCATGATATAAGATCTGTTCCTGGAAGGAGCCACCATGTCAAATTCTTTAGGCAGTTAGTGGGGGAGGTCAAATGTCCCTCAGAGAAAACAATCAAGGTAAAGAGATGTATTTCAGGGTGGCCAAATCTTGATCTCCCACAGTCCTGCCTTTGAAACTAAAATTTTCACAGTCCTTTTGAAACTTAAAGAAGTTTCATGGTCCAGAAGCTGAGTTAGTAGATTGTTTCATCTCACTGAACATATTTCTTAGTCCTGATAATAGATCAGTTCAATTAAGTTCATTTTAGAAGGTCCTGATGCAGGTGGGCTCTCAAGGTTACACCTATATTGTGGAAGCAAGCAATCAAGTATTTAATAGAAGCATTTCTATGTAAACAAAAGAAAAATAAGGCTAATGGTTGGAGCAAGTTGTAAAGTAGTTTCTGAGTTTACAGGACAGCCAGTTAAGAAAATTTTTAGATGTCAGGATCAAAGTATCTTTAGTAGTTTAAAATGTCTCTGATGATGTCGTCAGGTCATCTCTCAAGTTTATATCAAGTCCATTGGCTTCAGTTTGTAAGGCTTCAGGAAAAAAGGCAGGTTTAATTCTCAGTGATTCCAAATGAAAATGATGGAAAAAATGAAAAACGTTAGTTTGGAGATCTGTATCCAGATATTTTAGGAGACTAGAAGAAATCAGGATCCAGTCCAGTCAACAGATAGAAAACAAAAACCTCAAAAGACAATTAACAAAACTTGAATCTAATATCCGCAAATATACACTATAGTTTTTACTGAAATATAATTTTTCTCTCTAAAATCACCCTCATTTTTATCAAAGATAGCCAAATTTAGACTAACTAGTTTGTAAAATAAGTCTAGTTCCAATAAAGTTGGCCCAATTATTTACATAAGTACATCAATAATAGCAATTGATCATATAAGCTCTTTTAAATCTGCTTTGCTGGAACTTTTTATAAGGAATCTCAGATTGAACTTTAAAGGCCTCTCGAGGCCAGGAAAGCCAAGCCAAGGATTTTGTCATCAGACTTCGCCTGCAATACCTACAGATTTGGGTGAATTCCTCTCTTGTGAGGTTCCCCCAAAATATTTCGAGGTTCCTTGTACCTTCTAGATAAGTGACATTGTTTACTTATCCAGTAAATGCTGCTTGGAACATTGAACATAAGGCACCAGGCCAATATTTCCACATGGCTTTATTTCATAAAGTCCAGTCTTCATTCCTCAAATCTTTATGGCTATACAGCAAAAATGATGTTCCAGTCACAACTGTGGTAATATAACCAGTGTTTCCAATTGTGTCCTGTTATAAGGAGAACAGATTCTTATTGAACTTATGCAAATAACTATATTGCCATGAAAACAACAATACTTGCTTACTAAGAGTTTTTAAATTCTGGAGGGATGAGGTAGAGAGAAAAAAACAAATATTTTAATATTGCTTACAAAACTATCATTTACCAAATTTCTGTAAGTTATAGCTAGCTAGGGAGAAAAGAGAAAAAGTTTTCCTTAAATCTGAAAAAACAAAACATTAAAAATTCAGCAATACTTCAAATGAAAAATCATAAAAATTATAATCATCCTTATCAGTTCATTCAGTCCTGTGTAATCCATTTTTGATCCCAATCTTTTTGTTAGTGGCTTCATGAAGTCATCAGTTTCTCCATCAGATTTCTGTAATTTCTTACCCAGTTCAGTTTTATGATCAGCAAGTTTATCAGAAGCCTGTACTCCAGTGTAACTGTCACAGTCCTTTCCATGAATTTTTCTGAAGTTGAAACATTTTGCAAAAGCATTAGAGCAAAGAAATAAGTCTGTAAACAAGACCTCAAAATGGCAATTGACAAAGAAATTTGGTTAATTTTGTGACATACAACACTTTAAAATAATAATAACCAGAATTATTACTGATAACCAGGACAGATCAGAATTTCAGTAATGTTATACAATTTTAAAACGCCTATATCAATAACATTTACCCACAAAATACCACTTAAGCAGGTTTATCATCACTTGTCTGACAATGCTTCCCATGTAGTTTAACATACTGAGTAAGCCTAATAAGTTTAGTATCTTCCTCCTTATAGGAAGAGAGCCAATATCTCCACACTATGATGAGAACAAGACAACATCAGTTGTAGCCAGCTGCCCCAAGACTCCAGACCAGGCCTGTATTCTCAACCTTAAATCCACTCATTTAAACCTTTGTTATGCTTAAACTGTATACCTATTTTATAATTTGATGGTGCTCAGGGCAAGCTACCCGAGGAGGCACCACTCTGGTATGCGGATTATTTCAAGCTGAAGACAATAAGGACTCAGAGAGCTCAGGGAGAATATTTGAGTTTCCCCTCCCAAACTGCCTGAAGAATTTAAAACAAAAGATCTGTTTCAAGAAAGAGTTGTTATCATGATGGCTGTAAAGGTAATATAGGATAGATGTTACAATAGGAAAGGCACCAAGCCTCTTTTATCAAAAACTCTGTCTCTCCCTGACCACATTATCTATAGATGACCCTGAAAAGAATTGTCTTCCTGCCCTCTGAAGTCCCAGGCCACTACCCACCCACAACACGCTCCTTGCCTTTAGCTGCAATACTTAAGCAAGCAGCTTAGACAGTGGGACGAGTTGCCCATTTCTGAGTTTCTCCCATGTATACCTGTTATTAAACTTGGTATTATTTTCTCCTGCTAACCTGTCTTGTTAATTATTTGACCAGCCATAAGAACCTTAAGGAAAATGGCAGAGGGAGATTCTCCCTCTTCCCCCGACAAATTGTTTCAGTTAAGATTTTCAGAATACTATCATACTTAAGGAAAGTGATTTATTTGGAACAAACTGGTCTTAAAGTCCAGGCATTTATCAGGAGGCTCCTAATATAACTTAATGGTTATATAGAACAAATCTCTGGCCTTTGACTACTGGTCTGATGGCTAAAACACTGAACCCGATCTTCCCTTAAATGCAGGGAAGGATTCACAGTGACAACTGCTGCCAACATTCCTCTTCTTAAGGCCAGATGGGCTCATTCAGTGTTCCCCTGGTATCACCACCGAGCAGCTAGCTATATTTGTTCCTTTTTTAGGGCTAAATGATGTCACATCACATACAGAAGCCCTTAATGACAGTCAAGCAGGAATTGCCTTATTAAACACTAAGTTGTCTTTAATAAAAAGACTGTCCTTCAAAATAGAATGGCCTTAGATATTTTAACTACATCCCAAGGTGGTACACGTACAATCATTCAAACTGAATGCTGTGTTTTCATACCCGACGAGTCTTCCAGTGTGTCATCTCTGCTAAAGCACATGAATAAGCAGGTGAATGCCATAAGCGATCCTGTGTTCAGTCTTGAGTTTTTTGGTTTGCTCCCTTCTGGTATTGGTTCCCTTTTTCGATCTGGACTGAAATTCCTATTTCTATTACTTCTTGGAATTCTTGTATAATCATAATATTTAAACTAATTGCTGTTTTCTTTACTCAGTGCTGTAAGACTGTCATGTAAGCTGGAGTAATGAAAGCTGAGGTGGCCGATTGATCTTATAACCTTGGACAAACTTCCTTTTTTGATAAGGACTAGGCCTAAGAACTCATTTTAAACTAATCTTTTCAAAGATGTTAAATTATTATCATTGTTACTGTACTTGTTCTATAATTGTGAATAGCATAAATACAAGGAGTCATAAAAAGCACAGATACAACGTTTGTGCAACAACCTAAAATTAATCCAAAACCCATGAAATGCTTCCTCTATTAGTATATATATATATACCTCTTTGCTTGTCCACTATATCCAATTAATTCCCCCCAAGGTGGACAACTGGGTAAATAAATGAGACAAAAGCCTGGCACCAAGGGACATGAGGGACCCAGGGCAGGCAGCAAACACTCTGGGGCCGAAAGACAATATTTTGATCATGAATGCTTTTTATCAAAACATTATAGGTCAAAAAGGAGAAAACGATAAATAAATGGCAAGCAATAGGATATATTGGAGCATATGAGGAAGCTGTTTGGGGTAAAACTAATTCGACCTGGGTTTGTTTTTCCAGAAGGGCCTGTCACCTGCATCGTGTATCTGCTTTGCCATGTCCCAAAGAGAAGAATAAATTCCCTTAAGATAAGGATGCAACTTCCACCTCCTTGGCATTTCCTTAAGGATAAGCATTTCTCCCTAGGCTGGGATTTGACTGCTGCACCGATCCTGTGACAACCCAGCTCCAGACAACAGACCTGACACCAGCCATGCCCTCCCCACTGTGTCCATCAATAGCTATTCTGGCAGGGCAATCTGGCAGGGCGATCTTGTGGCTATTGTGAAAGAGACATTGCAATCTGATGTGATACACGCTCTTTGATGGTATATAACCGCTCTGTACACTCCACATCTTTGGTGCCCTTCCTTCTTTAGGGAAAGAAGGCCCTGGGCCATGGTCCTCAAAAGTTGGCTCATAATAAACTCACCCCAATTTTGATTTATAGATTGATTATAGATTATTTACGTCGACATGTTTTACAAGTAATATCTTGAAAGGAAAAAACAATAAAGCAGCAACCCTGCATGACACATGAAAGCTGTGCTCCCCCTGGAGGGAAAATGAGGATACAACATTGGTCGAGTACTTGATTTTATAATCCACTGGTGCCTTTCAAAAATATAGCTATTATTGTAAGAGTAAAGATATCCTTAAGAATACTGTCACAAAAAAGGTTTTCCCAGCTTCTTTTTGTCAGAGATGAGACCGACATCAGCCTGGGGCAATTGAAGAGGCATGGTGGACTCAGCTGAGGGTTATTTAATTACTGTGAGTTAATTAGCCAATAGCTAATAAGATGCAGAATGATTAAAAAGAGGTAAAGGACATAAAGTTGGAAATAATTAAGAACAATAGTGCCTTCAAAATATCCTCTTATTATTTTTATAGCATTTGTTTTGAGGCATGACTAGGATAGTATGTTAGATTTTTCTAAATCCTTATCTCCAGAGCATATATTACTGAGTTTTTCATTAAATATGATAATGCCAAAGAAAAGCTTGACAAAAGTATTCTGTACTATCAACAAGGACGAAACATGTACAACATTGCTCTATATATTAAGATTCCAGCTGTAATAGTCAAAATATATAATCATGTGTGTAAAATTATAATGATTTTCTATTTTTCTCAGGCTGTAAGCCATGGTAAAATATATAGTAATAAGCAGAAAACCTGATGAACTAAGTGATTTAAAACACCTGATGTTACAGCTAGGCCATTCAAGGGTGAAATAGATCAATTTAAATTTCACAACTTCTCCTTTCCTTGTAGCCAGTGAAGTGTCTGGAAGACCGAAAACACATAAAATTAATTGAGAGTTAACAGTGTTTGGAAGCAGTTGAGGTTAAGCCCTCAACAATGGTGGCCCTTACTTCAGGAGCCATTGACTCTTTGTCATAAGTTTATTGTATAGACGAGTTCTATTCTTAGATGATCTGTGTATGTTTCATAGAAGAGAGACAGGGCAGGAGAATTAACTATCACTCTACACCGGTTCCTTTACTGTATTACCTCATGCAATTCTTACAGTAATCCTTTAAAGTAACTATTATAATTCATATTTAACTGATAAAGAAAACCATGTTTAGGCGCCTGCCTGGTGGGACAAGCAGTTAAGTGAGCGCATTCCGCTGCATCAGCCCGGGGTTCACCGGTTCTGATCGTGGGCAAGTGCCAATGCACCGCTTGGCAAGCCATGCTGTGGTGGCGTCCAGTATAAAGTGGAGGAAGATGGGCATGGATGTTAGTCCAGGGTCAGTCTCCCTCAGCAAAAAAAATGTAGATTGGCAGATGTTAGCACAGGGCTGATCTTCCTCACAAAAAAAAATTTAAAAAGACCATGTTTACAAAATTGATCAAGGGTAAAAGGGAAGATCTGAACATCAGTCTGTTGGGTTTTATGCCTCATATTCTCTCCACTGTGATAAAAATGGTGCTTCAACATGGGTACTCACCATCATGCTATTTAATACTGGCTCCTGCCAAGAGCATTGGATGAGATGCGATGAGAAGTTTATTTCCAAAGTTATTCTATTATATTTAAATTATACTATTTATGAGTCAAATGTCAAGTCATATTTTAGAGGCATAGAGAACAGCTGATTACTTCACCTACACATTTTCTAGTCTTACTATAACTTTCGTGTGTCACGTTCTGTCAACTTTGTGTCAACTTTACCAACTTTAGTGCTTCACTGTTCTTTTTTAAAAAACTTACAATTTCATTTTCCATGTAAAGCACCTTGCTGTTTTCTTCCTAGTCACTAGATGGCAGTTCTGTATCTCTGTAAATTACCACTGCAGCAGGAAATGAGAGGTCTTAAGCCAGTTTGTTCTGTACAAATGATGGACATAGGAGGACTTCTGTTCCATCAAGGCTGCCTGTGTTATTCCGTGGCTGTAACGGGGATGTCCAGGACTACTTAGTCACAGGCATGAAGCAGAGTCAGAAAGCATCCTCTAAGTTCTTCTTCAGATGTGAGTTCAGGCACTTACCATCTCACGTGAGCACACTAGAGTTTATTGAATGTGTTCTGACTCTTACTCTCTCTGTGTAGTGAATAAGGCTGGGAGCTCCATACCCCTAGAAAAAACACATGACACATAAAGCCTTTTCTCAACTAAACGGAGTTGAGGACTATGGTGTTGCCCGAGAGTCTGATGCTTAAAGCAAACGCAGCTGGTGCTCATATGGAGGGAAAGAGTGTCAGGTACTCCTGGAGGGCTTTTGTTGATGCTCCTATGGAATGAGCAAGTTTAAAATAAAACCACCTGGCTTAAACCTCACTAACTGATTATTTGATTTTCAAGTAATATGCTGTGAAAATCTGCTATGTCTAAAAAACTATTTCATAAAACTGAAACAATTCTCTTTTTTATTCTCTGGTATTTGAAATACTATTAAAACTGTAAATCCTTTAACATTCTACAATATACAAATAGGCAAATATCAATTATATTCTCAAAAAATGTTTGTTCCCATGTTAAAGATTAATATATGGTAGCAAAATGGGTTACCACCCAGTTTTTAACTAAATTTTTGCTTTTGAAATTACATATAAAATTTGTGTTTTGAAGTATTTTCCTAAAACTCAGCATCTTTCTGATATAAATGGACTAGTTGACAGGTAACTAGAATGAAATTTGATCTTTAAAACTCTAGCTTTGTGTAAGAATTGATAATATCAGGCAGTTGAAAGTTGGGTCTCTCCACATTATGATATTTATTAATTGTGAATAGCCACATCTATTACAAAGTGCTGAATAATAAAAAGAAATTAAACAATATCAGCACTCTCTTACCCCACATGTACAGTTTATATGCAAATAAACTCTCAAAGGTCAGGAAAATGCTTATGATTTCAGCTAACTGGTAAAATACTATCTCATTCCAGTTTTAACCTCATTTGAAATTGACTTAAAACTCTTCTCTTAGGATCCTGCTCTGATCAGTGCCCCCTGGTCCCCTCAATGTCTCATTTGATTGCAAACCTATCTGAGGAATTGAATATTCTTTTCCATTTGTTCTCTTTAAGGTATCTGTGATAGTGTTTTTTATACAATGACCACTTGGTACAATTTATTATTCGTTTCAGAAACATCTTGGCCCGGCCTCGTGGCTTAGCAGTTAAGTGTGCGCGTGGCCATACTGGCAGCCAGAGTTCGGATCTCGGGCGCGCACTGACGTACCGCTTCTCTGGCCATGCTGAGGGTGCATCCCACATATAGTACCTAGAAGTATGTGCAACTATGACATACAGCTATCTAGTGGAGCTGTGGGGAAAAAAAAAGGAGGAGGATTGGCAATAGATATTAACTCAGAGCTGGTCTTCCTCAGCAAAGAGAAAGAGGAGGATTAGCATGGATGTTAGCTGAGAGCTGATCTTGCTCACACACACAAAAAAGAAACATCTTTATTTAGGAACAAATCAAGGAAACAGATGTGAGGAATGTGGGTTCGCCTAGTTGATGGTGCTTGAGGGATTCCTCACGTGAGTCTCGGCATAGAAAAGTTTAAAGAGTAAAGCAGCATTGGTCAGATCAAAAGTGTGGGGTGAACATAATTCTGAAGGAATAATGATGGAGACATAAAAACAAGAAGCCACTTGAATTGCATTGGAAGATATTAGACACATCAAAGGGCTGGGAAAAAACATTGTTTAATGTAAGTTCTTTCTAAACTCTAAGGCAAAAAGTAATATGAATTTACATGGTAATTATAAACCACAAAACATCAATTCACAAGACAAGTAAACAACTAAAGTAGAAACCAGAATAAGAAAAATAGAGGTTAAAGGAGAGATGGAGAGAGATTCTTGGGGTCAGAAAACATGGCTGAGTCATCCTTGAAGTCTCCCTCAGACTCTGATCATTCTTAGTGCTCAGTAAACACTTTGAGCCCATGAGCCTGGGGAGGGGCAAAGTGAGAGGTGGTTGGGAAGGGAGACAATGCAAGGATACCCTTGTGGAGGCACTGACATTGAAAATCAGTGACATTTTGCCAAGGTGTTTACCATAATATATTAAGGATTATTCTGGAAAGTTAAGGATTTTTCTGGAATGTATATTTTCATTTTATGGAAACTCCAACTAGCCCAGAGAATGATTTAAACATTTCAGCTTTAGAAATAAAGAGAGGGGCCAGCCCTGTGGCACAGCGGGTAAGTGCACGCGCTCCGCTGCAGCGATCCCAGGTTCACATGATCAGATCCTGGCGCGCATTGATGCACCGCTTGTCAAGCCATGCTGTGGTAACATCCAATATAAAGTAGAGGAAGATGGGCACAGATGTTAACCCAGGGCCAATCTTCCTCAGCAAAAAGAGGAAGATTGGCATCGGAAGTTAGCTCAGGGCTGATCTTCCTCACAAAAAAAAAAAAAGAAAAGGAAATAATGAGAAACTTTTCTGTCAGTTTTAAGAATGAAAACCAGTTAGCATCTGGAAAACAGTTGCAATTTGAGATGAGAATGTGGAGAAAAAATTAGATGTCACACGTTGTTTTTGCTTTTCTCTAGGGCAGTAAGGCTTGCAGGGGGAATGAAGTTCCATCTTTGCTCTATTGAGTTTGAGAAGGTGTAAAATTCATTTGTTCTGGGCAACACTGTTGACCTGTGGAGAAAGACAGATGGTTCAAGCAGCTGATCTAAAGGAATAACTGAGCTCATAAAAGTTTTTAGCTAATAAAGGGTGCTTCTTTATTGAACTTTACTGGACATCTATTGACCTATATATGCAAAGTATTTGTGGTAGGTATTGAGGGAAATACAAAGAATTATAAGGTTCCAAGCTCCTCCACGTACATGAAATGGTTTGCAAGATGTAATTAGATTCTACCAAGGTATTAGTGTATGTTGTATTATAGAACTTAAAAAAATGGGAATGTTATCCAGAAATTGTAATTAAGGACAGCTTCTTAGGAGAGGTGAACTAGATCAAGTCCTCAAAGGGACCACTGTTGGGCAGGTGGAGGGAAGAAAGAGTGAGGATTTCAGATGGGGGAAGAGGGGATAGAAAGGAACATGGCATTTGGGCATGGGGGTGGGGAGGCCATGACAGGCACAGTCTTCCCGTGACTGAGAGGCAGCTCAGTTTCCTCCTCCAGGAGCCCAGCACTGCTTCCCACCTCCTGGCCTCCTCCACCTGCAGACCCCCCGCCTGAGCCAAGGCCTATCTTATCTGGATCACTGCCTAATCTCCCAACAGGACCCTTTACTTCCAGTCTTAATTTCTTCTAATCTTTCCTCCACAATGCCTCCAGAGTTACCTTCAAGAATCCAAATTTGTTTAAATGTGACATCTGCTTATACTCTTTCAATGACTGCTCAGAGCATCTGAGAGATCATTCAGACTCCTGAGCTGGACACGCAGGCTTTCTCTTGCTGTCCTCATCTTGAGCCTCATCACACACTGTTTCCTACATGTTTGCTTTGTTCCAGCCTTAAAAATACCCCAATTTTGTGAAAGCTTTAGCATCCTTTATATCTGTATTTTTATATGTGTTTCTTCTGTCCTCCTACCCACTTTTTTGATCAACTTAATTCCTATTTCTTAACCTAAACTCATGTCAAATGTTCCTTCCTCTTGGACACTTTTCCTGAGAGGTCTCCATCTAGAGACCCCTTTTGATGTCCCCACTCTGGGCCCCTGTACTTATCTACTTTTCCATAACGGTTGTTTTATTCATGTCTCATAGACAGTGAGCTCCTTCAAGCGGAGACTATCCTACTTCTTGATGAATAAATGGCGAGCAATAGGATATATTGGAGCACATGAGGAAGCCACTTAGTGTAAAACTAATTGGGCCTGACCTTGTTTTTTTTTTTTTTCCCCAAAAGGGGCCTGTAGCCTCTGTTCATCCATTGTATATCTGCTTTAAACAATTAACATGTCCCAAAGACAAAAACAAAGCCCTTAAGATGTAAATGCAACTTTCCCCACATTGGTATTTCCTTAAGGATAAGCATTTCTCCCTAGGCTAGGATTTGATTGCTGTGCTCATCCTGTGATGACCCAACTCCAGACAACAGCCACGCCCATGGAGACAGCAGACTTGATACCCACTGTGTCCATCAATCGACATGCCGAGAGGTCAACGTCATGACTACTGTAAAAGGGACATTGCAATCACATGTGATACGTGCTCTTTGATGGTATATAACCACTCTGTACACCCCACTTCTTTGGAGTGCTCCATTTCTTTGTGAAAGGACTCTCCTGGGCTATATGACCCTCAAAGTTTGGCTCATCATAAACTCAACCCAATTTTGATTTATAGATTGGTTATGGATTATATGCATTGACATTCTATTTGTCCCTCCAGTATCTAAACACAGTACCTGACACCTTTGGGGCACTCAGAAAATGTTTGATGAGTGAATATGTGGGAGACAACACTGGCTGGAGCAGAAGGGGCTTTTCAGGGAGTGGTAGAAAATACGCTCACATTCCTACCATAGTGGTTGAGGCTGTGGGCTTTGGACCAGTTTGTCTGGGTACCAATCCCAGTTATTCCACTTTTAACTGGGGAACCTGTGCAAAGTATTTACTCTCTGAGCCTTAGTTTCCTCATCTATAAAATGCAGCTAATGATTACTCCTGTCTCATAGGGTTTTAGTGAGATTTAAATGCATTAACTTATGTAAAGTACTTAGAAGAGCTGCTGGCACATAGTAAGCACTAAAATGTTAGCTGTTATGTTATCATTATTGCTCTTATATCTGAGCAATACTATGGTTTTGAAAAGATGCTTTCATAATATAGTTGATCCTCATTATTTGTGGATTCCGTGTTTGCACACTTGTCCACTAGCTAAAATGTACTGGCAGCCTCCGAATAAACACTCACAGGGCTTTCATGTCCATTTGCAGATATGCACAAAGTGGTGAAAAATTTATTCACTGGATGAGCACGTTCCCAGCGGAGGGGAACCAGGTGACGCTCTGCCCTCGTTTCAGCTCATACTGTAAACAAGTGTCCTTCTTGCAGTCTATTTAGTGCCTCATTTCTTATCTTTTGTGCTTTGTGTTGGTGACTTTGCTATTTAATGTGTCCCCCATGTGTAGTGCTGCAATGTTGCCTGGTGTTCCTCAGGGCAAGAGGCTTAGCCTTTACAGAGAAAGTATGTGTGTTCAACAAGCTTCTTTCAGACACGAGGTACAGTGCTGTTGGTGTGAGTTCAATGTTAATATATCACCAATATATCTTAAATAAGGTGACTTTAAAGAGAAACACACAGAAAATAAGGTTATGTATTGATCAGTCGAAGAAAATGTAACTAAGGCTTGCAGCAACCTAACCCTGCATTTCCTGTAGTAGCAGTGGGTTCATATTCACCAATTCAGTGTTCACGGTGACTTTATAGAATGTCACACTGTGCATAACGAGAACTGACTGTATCTTATGTAATCTTCACATACTCCTTTATAGTAGGCAGGGTAAGGATCAGGGTGTCCACATTCTACAGGCTATTACAGACCTTATGAGCAAAGTAGAGAATTTAAAATGTCTTGTGCTCAGCATAAGAGCCATGAGATTTTGAGCAAGGAAGATCTATGATGAACTGATGTTTAAGGAACAGTTACCTGGCAAGAGAATGTAGTTTTGAGAGGAAGAGGGAGAACTGAGCCAGAAAGGAGGACCAGCTGTTAAACTCTCCAAGTATTCCCATTGTTAGGTGAGGAGATTCGGAGCTAAGGTGCTGATGTGATAAAGGAAAAGTAGCAGCCAAAGGATGAAATAATGGATTTGGTAACAATATATAGGGTGTAAGTTAGGCTGTGGTTCTCAAAGTGGGGTCCGTGGACCAGCAGCATCAGCATCACCTGGGAACTGGGTATAAATGCAAATTCTCAGGTGCTGCTGCAGATCCGCAGAACTGGAAACTCTGGGGTGGGGCCTGGCAATCTGGGTTTCAACAAGGCCTCCAGGTGCTTCTGGTGCCCATCAAGTTTAAGAGCCAATGAATTAGAAAATGATTCAAACACGTCACCGTGCCCAGGTAAGCTGCATGGCAGGGACGTGGTATTTGTTTAGAGGATAAGATGCATTTTAAATTTTAGGCAAAAGTAGTTCAGTGTCTGTTTCACCGTAAGGATTCCAGAGATGCCATTTTAGCTCTCTGCGTTTAAGCTCTTTTTTCCACAATATGTTCTCTTTTAGAGACCCTTTGGTAACTTATTTACCACTTAGCACATATTCTGAGAGTCCCTTCTTTCTTGTAATCCCGTTTCAGACGTGAAAATATATTTTATTTTTGTGCACAATCTCCTTTATTTAAAATCTGGATGTCTCTTCCTATAGGATCATGTATTGCACGTGCAACCTTACTGTAAATTTGGAATGCCATTGGTTTGATCCAAAACCTTAGAATGTTTTAGAATTTAGAACCTGATGAATAGAGAATGTATAAGCTTCTGTGTAGGACTCATATTTTTCAGATGTCTAGAGGTATCCCAACTTGCCAGTAATGTGGCCTTAGATTTAGCAGAACTTGAAAATCTGAATATAGTAGAAAATGAATTACGTCTCTCATATTAACATTTACAAAATAAATGATCACAATGTTAACTTACCAATAAGCACTCTCTATATTTTAGGCTCTGAAAGTATCTTGCTTACATAATAAACATGATAAAGTTTCAAAGATGAGCCAATTAACTTTTCAGCAAAAGCTTTACTTGAGTGTATCTTGGCTTCCTTTTTGATAGTTTTAGCCTTAATGTTACAATATTGTTTTCTTTTTCTGGGAATCAGATAATCTTGTATTTGGTGAACATTTTAATTTTTAATGGCCACTTGTATTTCGTGATATGCAGGTGTTCAAACAATCTATAAGAACTAACCATTACTACCCACATATAGGATTATACAGGAATGGAGGAGTTTTGGCTGACTTGTATATAATGGCAGACTCTACCACTTACAATAATTTAGGGATTTGAAGCAGTATTTTTAAATACAAATAATCTTAAAATCAGTAATATATAAAGTATATTACTTACTGTGTTAACTAATCAAAATAGTTAAATTTGTTATTTTTCCTCCATTTATAAGGATGCACCCATTATACAGATTCTGTACAAATTGCAAAGATCACTTTTTTCCTTTTCAAAATTTATTTATTTTAATTTTTATAGTGAGAATCTTAGTGTTGGGTAAACTGCTGCACAATTACTGGAAATGCTGAGAGTCTTTTGGAAAAGTGTAGAAGTCGAAAGAGAATGTAAAGTACATTTCTCCAATGTCAAGTCCTTTGAGCCTCTGTCTAGTTGTACCTTGAAGAGATGGAAGATTAAGTACCAGCAAAGGACACAAGAGAACAGGCTGCCAACTTGAGAGCTTCCCACTGACCACAGAATGCCTGGCAGACGCTTGGAGATGTCGGGGGAAGAGGGAGAATCTCTCTCTGCCCTTTCCCTTAAGGTTCTTCTGGCTGGCCAAATAATCAACAAGACAGGTTAGCAGGAGAAAATAATACCAAGTTTAATAACATGTATACATGGGAGAAAGCAGGGACACTGCGTTTCTCAACACAATAGCAGAAATTCTCGTCTTAAATACCATTTTCAGCCAATGACAAAGGAGGATTTTGGGGGTGGGGGGAGTCAGTTACAGGAGATTACCACTAAAGCACAGTAAACAAGAGTAAGGTTTATTATGTAGCTCAAGGCCTCACCTTCCACATTGATAAGTCACTAGAAATGAGCTCATCCCCCTCTCTTCCCAATACAGAGAGGGAGATACCTTTACAAATGGAGACTTCCCTTGTAAATGATTGTCTGGCAACTCCTTGCAGGGCCATCCAAAGAATGTGGCCAGAGAGACAGAACTCCCGATAAGATGGGCTTGTTGGTGCCTTTTCTATTGTAACCTCTATCCTACATTATCTTTATAGCAGTCATGATAGATCTGTTCTAGGAAGGAGCCACCATGTCAAATTCTTTAGGCAGTTAGTGGGGGAGGTCAAATGTCCCTAGAGAAAACAACCAAGGTAAAGAGACAGATTTCAGGGTGGCCAAATCTTGATCTCCCACAGAGATTAAATCTGGGCTTTGTCTATGGGTGGACCCTGAAAGGAGGATTTTGCTTAAATGACCAGAGAATACACAACCATTTTTCTTGATAATAAGTAATACTTACCATGTAAATTTCTTCATAAATCTCTGAATAAAATAAAAATATATAACCCATATAGATATAAACTCTTACTGACAAACCCCACAGCCTTCTCTAGAGAGCCCAACAGAAAATGTCTCAGCTGACTGTGAATTGGTCTTCTCTAAAAGCCAGCCAGCCCTTCACTGATAGCCCTGGATAAGGAAGGGCAGATAAAATTCTTTGAAGATGTTTAGCTGAATTCAGAAGCAAAAATCCTACCTCCAGTTGGCTCCTCTGTGAGAATGGATGGCCAGCCTTATTTCACAGGCTGGGCAGCTGAGGTTTCAGATGAGCTTATTTGCCCTGTTCCCCGGGGATGCAAAAGGAGGAATGTGACATTCATTCAGGGCTGAGATTTTGCACGTAAAGATAGGGTTGTCGGGATAGAGGGAGAATCTCCCTCTGCCCTTTTCCTTAAGGTTCTTATGGCTGGCCAAATAATTAACAAGACAGGTTAGAAGGAGAAAATAATACCAAGTTTAATAACATGTATGCATGGGAGAAAGCAAGGACACTGCGTTTCTCAACACAATAGCAGAATTCTCATCTTAAATATCATGTTCAGCCAATGACAAAGGAAGATGTTGGGGGTGGGGGGAGTCAGTTACAGGAGATTACCACTAAAGCACAGTAAACAAGAGTGAGGTTATTATGCAGATTTAAGGCCTCACCTTTTACATTGATAAGTTTCTAGAAATGAGCGCAGTCGCCCTCGTCCCAATTCAGAGAGGCAGATACCTTTACAAATGGAGATTTCCCTTATAAATGTAAATGTCTGTCTGGCAACTCCTTGCAGGGCCATCCAAAGAATATGGTCAGAGACAGAACTTCTGATAAGATGGGCTTGTTGGTGTCTTTTCTATTGTAACATCTATTGTACATTATATTTACAGCCATCATGATAATAACTCCTTCCTGAAACAGATGTTTTGTTTTAAATTCTTTAGGCAGTTAGTGGGGGAGGTCAAATGCCCTCAGAGAAAACAACCAAGGTAAAGAGATAGATTTCAGGGTGGCCAAATCTTGATCTTCCACAGGGTCATAGAAGGGAATAAAGATTTCAGCAAATTGGTTTTTTGTTCTCTACAGTGGAAGTAATTTAAGAAGATAGTCTCTCACTCCAACTTCTCTTCCCTGTTCTCTATCTGTAATATCGCTGTAAAAATTCTCTCTACAAAAATTTCAGTCTTTTTTCTTTGCAGTCTATTATCATCTTTACGAATTCTTTGACTTCACCACCTTCTTGGCACCACAGCGCTAGCCATTGAGATATTATTATAGATTCAGTTTTGCAATTTCATCCTCTTATCTCTATTTCCTCTGCCATTTCTTAGTTTTAGTTCTTATTGTATCTTATGCTTGAAAACATTTCAAGCTTACAGAGTATATCAGTTCCTTATCTTCTCAACTTTTTATTATCTAAGTGCCCTCAAATATCACTTTTTTAAAAAAAGAAGTGAAATAGATAATAGAACAATATACTGTAATAAATTGACCACTTATAAAATTAAGTTCAACCTGCAATCCCTCCCCACTTAACAGCGACCATCTTTTATAACTCACCATGCTTTAGTTTGGGCAGGGTCAGTTTATCAATGATTTCTGGATGTTTTAAACCACATGAGATAAATACAGTGTAAGGTAAAATTGTTATTCTTGCAGAAGTTGTAGAATATCCTGATGGTTATGGAAGTTGGTGGCGGAGAACCTGAATCATATGAAAAGTAGTTGATTAATTAGCACCTGACAGAGTTTGTTAATTTGGTAAGGACAATAATAAGACATAAATGTTGAAAAGATAACTTAGCATATCAGAGTATTGTCAAAGGCCACTGGGGAAATTCATAATATTCTCAAATACTACAAAAAATGACCATTTTTTCATAAAAGATGTCATACATGATGGCACCATATACTTCTGTCAGAAAATTTGCAATGAAGAAAATTAAGACTTGAGTCATTTTAATTTTAACGATTTGTTTCTGCTTACTATTAGGTTAAAAAACCCTTTTAGAAATAAAGTGATAAGGGATGTACTTGCTTAATTTTTAATTTTTTTAAAGAAAAAGTCTTTTTCACATTTAAAAAAAATATTTATTTGTATTTATTTTATGCTGAATTTATTTGTGGGCCCAAAGCCTTTTTTTAATTAACTACCACCAATTCTTTTCAAACTCTTTCAAAAAGTTGAAGAGGAGAGAATACTTCTAAAGTCATCCTATGGGGTTAGCACTACCCTGATATGAAAGCCAAAGACACTAAGAGAAAAGAAAACTACAAGTCAGTATCTTTGATGAATATTGATACAAAAATCCTCAATAAAATAATAACTAACCAGATTCAGCAGCATATTAAAAGGATTATACATCATTTTTAAGTGGGATTTATTTCTGGAATACAAGGATGTTTCAATATATGAAAATGAATCAATGTAATAAACCACATTAACAGAATGAAGGAAAAAAACACATGATCATCTCAATGGATGCAGAAAAAGACTTGACAAAACTAAACATGTTTTCATGTTAAAAACACTAGAAAACTCTCAGAGTAAAAGGAAGCTACTTCAACATAATAAAAGCCAGATATAGAAATACACAGAGAACATCGTATTCAAGGGTGAAAGACTGAAAGCTTTTCCTCTAAGATCAGGAAAAAGGCAAGAATGTCCACTGTCACCACTTCTATTCAACATGGTATTAGATGTTCTAGCCAAAGCAATTAGGCAAGAAAAAGAAAGCAATAGCATCCAAATTGGAAAGGAAGAAGTAATATTACATTTGTTTACAAATAATATCTTATATGTTGAAACCCCTAAAAATTCCACAAAAAAATTGTTAGAACTGATAAATTCTGCAGAGTAGTGGAACACAAAATCAACATGCAAAAATTAGTTGTTCTTCTATACATTAATAATAAGTAATCTGAAAAAGAAATTTACAAACTTTACATTTTTATTTACAATATCATCAAAAAGAGAAAAATACTTAAGAATCAACTTACTCAAGGAGGTAAAAATTCCAATGATGTTTTTTGCACAAATAGAAAAATCTATCCTAAAATTCATATGGACTCTCAAGGGACCCTAAATAGCCAAAAGAATGTAGAAAAAGAAGAACAAAGTTAGAGAAGTCACACTTCCTGATTTCAAAACTTACTACAAAGTAATCAAAACAGTGTGGTACTGGCATAAATACACACAATATACTAATGAAATAGTATAGAGAGCCCAGAAATAAACCTTTGCATATATGGTCAAATGATTTTTGACAAGGGTGCAAAGACCATTCATTGGAGAAAGGATAAGTTTTTCAACAAATAGTGCTGGGAAAACTAGATGACCACATGCAAAAGAATGAGATTGGACCCTTACCTTACACCATATACAAAAATTAACTCAAAATGGATCAAAGATCTAATATTAGAGCTGAAGCTATAAAATCCTTAGAAGAAAACACAGGGTAAAAGCTGCATGTCATTGGGTCCAAATGCCATTGCCAACAATGATTTCTTTAATATGACACCAAAGACATAAGCAACAAAAAAAAACAACAAATTGGACTTCATCAAAATGCAAAAGTTTTCTGTATCACAAGATACTATTAACAAAGTAAAAAGGCAACCCACAGAATGGTTGAAAATATTTGCAAATCACATATCTGATAAGGGATTAATATCTAGAATATATAAAGAACTCCCACAACTCAACAATAAAAAAACAACCCAATTTAAAAATGCACAAAGGACTTGAATAGACATTTCTCCAAAGACATAAAATGGCCAGTAAACACGTGAAAAGATGCTCAACATCACTAAGTATCAGGAAAATGCAAAATAAAACCACATTGAGATACCTCTTCACACACATTAGAATAGTTTTACTATCACAAAATCAGAAAATAACAAGTGTTGGCAAGGATTTTGAAAAATTGGAACCCTTGTGCTTGGATGGTGAGAATATAAAACTGTGGAAAACAGTATGGCAGTTCCTTCAAAAATGAAAAATAGAATTACCATATGATCTAGAAATTCTACCTATGGGTTCTGAAATAATAGAAAATATATTTATGGATCTCTGTCTCCAGTTCCTGGCACAGAGCTCCTAAAATCCTTGTAATTTCCTAAATGATAAGAACACTAGGAGCATCTCTTGTTCTAATATTTGTCTTTGACCCCATCCCTGACACAGAGCTCCTAAAACCCTTGTAATTTCCTAAGTGATAAGAACACTAGGAGAATCATTTGTTCTATTGAGGCAACTCTGGGTGGGCTCCTGGATGGCTCCTGGATGGGGGCTGGTCACCAGAAAGACCAAGCCCCGATTAGAAGCTTGGAATTTTTAGTCCTATCCCTTATCCTCCAGAGAGGGGAGAGGGGCTAGAAACTGAGTTAATAATTGATCATGCCTACGTGAGGGAGCCTCCATAAAAATCCCAATAGAATGAGTTTCAGAGAGCTTCCAGATTGGCAATGACAAGGAGTGCTTGGAGAGTGGTGCACCTGGAGATGGCATGAAAGCTCTGTGCCCCTTCTCACACACCTTTCCCTCTGAACCACTTCCATCAGGCTGTTCTTGAGTTATATCTTTTTATAATAAACTGGTGATCTAGTAAATGTTTCTCTGAGTTTTGTGAGCCACTCTAGCAAATTAATCAAACCCAAGGAGGATGTTGTGGGAATCTCTGGTTTACAGTCACTCAGTCAGAAGTACAGGTAACAGCCTGGGCTTGTAACTGGCATCTGAAGTTGAGGTGAGGTTGGGTGGGTGTGCAGTCTTATAGGACTGAGCCCTTAAACTGTGGAATCTGATGTATCTCTGGGTTGACAGCATCAAATTGAGTTGAATTATCTGACAACCAGCTGGCATTCCAAGAATTGCTTGTTGGAGGTGTGGGGAACCCTCCCACATGTGAAAAAATGAATCTCAGAACACCATATATGGGTATAAACCCAAAAGAACTGAACGCATATATAAAGACATATACATACACCCGTGTTCTTAACAGCGTTATTCAAAATAAGCAGAAGCTGGAAGCAGGCCAGGTGTCCATAAACGGATGAGTTGACAAAAATTGTGGTGTAAAACACAGTGGAATACCATTCACCCTTAAAAAGGATGGAATTCTGACACATGCTATGACATGGATGAACCTTGAGGACTTTATGCTAAGTGAAGTAAAGCCAGACACAAAAGGAAAAATACTGTATGATTCCACTCATATAAGGTACTTAGAGTAGTCAAATTCATAGGAATAGAAAGGAGAATGGTGGTTCCCAGGGGCAAGAGGGAGGGACAACAGGGAGTTGTTGCTTAATGGGCACAGAGTTTCAGCAGAAGGTGAAAATAGATCTGTGGATGGTTGGAGGTTATCACTACACAGTTATGTGAATGTACTGAATGTCACTGAACTGTACACTTAAAAATGGATAAAGTGGTCAATTTCATGTTATGCATATTTTATGACCATTTAACAACATTAATTATTTTCAACAAATGAACAAACACTAGCTACATGCAATAACATGGATGAATATCACAACCATAATGCTGCATAAAAGAAATTATATTCAAAAGGCTATATATTTTATAATTCCATTTATATAAAATGCAAAAAAGAAACAAAACCGAGGTCTAGCTTCCAGTAATAGTGGAGTAGCTTGTTGAACTAACACTCTCACAGATAACAATGATAAAATCTGCATGAAATATTATATATATTTATATAGAATCATGTATCTATATGTAATACACATATAATAAATGTGTATATGTATGTATGCATAAATCTCTTCCAAAGGCAAGCAGAACTGAAGGGGAGTCTTCCCTTGAATCATGGGAATTTTACCAGGAGATATTTGCAAGCTTGAGTCTTTTGCCTCAAAGCATTCCAAAATCTGTACATGGCCCAGACGGGAAAAACTATAGTATTACTTGTAATGTTAGAGGATGTATTTTGGGGCTGGCAGAGTAGCCGGAAAGTTAGGGGAGAAATTCTGGAAGGGAGGGAACCACAAAGAGGAAAATCTTAAAATATGTATGAAAGTCTGCCCCCCACACACACAGCAAATTGGCAGATCTTTGAACAACACACCTGCAGGGTAGGCCCCAGAGGGCGTAGTGTAAAAACAGCAGTTGGAAGATGAAAGAACTGAATGAGGATTTCAGCTATGCCCATTGTAAAGGAGATAGGATTGGAGTTTCAGTCCAGCCAAGTTAACTCCCTGCTAGAAAAATAACAACACTCTTCAAAGGGATACAATAGAATCCAGAGTCTCTATAACTATCATCCATGGTTTCCAGTACATAATTTAAAAAATCATGAGATTTGAAGAAATAGGAAAATATAATCCATATACGACCAAAAGTGGGCAGTAGAAACTATTCCCAAGGTGTTGCAATTAGCAGACAAGGATGAGAAAGCAGCTTTTATAAAGATGATCATGGTGGTAAAGAAAAATATTCTCATAATGAATGAACAGATGTAGAAACTCAGCAGAGAAATGGAAATTACAAAAAAGAACCAAATAGGAAGATGAAATACAGAAAATATTTTTGAGTTTACTGGTAGATTAGAAACAGTAGAAGAAACATGAAGATAGAGCAATAGAAATTATCCAGTCTGAAGAAAAGAACATAAAAGTTTTGAGAAAAATGAAGACAGCCTTAAGACCTGTGAGATGAGTGAGTCCCCATCAGAGAGGGGAGAGACAAAAAATTAAATGAAGCAGAAAGGCAAATCAATGAGTAATAGCATAAAACTTCCAAAATTTGGTGAAAAATCTAAAATTTTAGATCCAAGAAAGTCAGGAAACCCACAAAATAAAATACAAAATAAAACCATACCTAGGCACATGATAGTCAAGCTGCTAAAATCCAAAGATAAAAAGAAAATCTTGAAAGCAGTCAGGGAAATACATATATACAGGGGAAGACATTACATACAGGGAGAAATAATGTGAATGATGGATGATATATTATCAAAAACAAAAGAGACAAATCAACAACAAAATGACATCTCTCAAGTGCAGAAAGAAAACCCAAAAGTCAACACAGGATTTTATATTTAGCAGAACTCACTTTCAAAAAGGAAGCAGAAGCCACAATAAGATACCACACACCTATTAGGTGGCTAAAATAAAAAATAAATTTGCAACTACAGAGTGCTGGTGAGGACTAGGAGCAACTAGAACTGGGAATGCAACATGATAGTTGCATTCGGAAAACAGTTTAGCAGGTTCTTATAAAGTTAAACATACACTTATTATATGACTCAGATATCCCACTCCTAGAGATTTACTGAAGCAAATTGAAAACTAATGTTTAAACAAAAATCTTTGCATGAATCTTCATAGCCATTTTATTCATAATTGCGAAAAGCCGGCAACAAACTAAATGTCCTTCATCAGGTGAATGGAGAAAGAAACTGTGGTGCATCAGTACATTAGAATACTACTTGGCAATAAAAAGGATAAACTCTTGATTCACACAACAACATGGATGAATCTTGGATGCATATCTCTAAGTGAAGGAAACCAGATTCAAAACGCTATATAGTATATGATTCCATTTATATGACTTTCTAGAAAAGACAGCATTACAGGGATGGAAAATGATCAGTGGTTGCCAAGGGATGGAGTGGGGGAAGGGGTTGACTACAAAGAGACAGTATGAGAGAATTTTGGGAGTGAAAGAAACAGCTCTGTGTGGTACCGTGGACGTGGATACATGACCATAAAGTTGTCAAAACCCATAGAACTGTACACCACATAGAGTGAATTTTACTCTGCAAATTTTAAAAATCAATCAGGATGCTGGGGAACTCAGATGGAATGCAGTGACAAATGAACCTCACTGTATTACAAGCATGTGACATAACCACACAGAAGGGGTGGGGATGAAAGGTCCTGACCTAAGTAACTTTGGAAGACAGTGTTTTGATGGGATACTGTAAAACTAAAGTACTGTACAAAAACACTGTACTCTAGGTGGTAAATTTGTTTTTCATAAGGGTATGGATTAGCGATTCTGAAACTAGTTGACACATTAGTAAATATATTGTAGATAACTGGAGTTAAGTTTCTCACTGTTGGTGAAAGAAGTTACAAATAAACAAAAGGAGAATGCTGGAATAAACTCTGTGGTGCTGGATTGGAGTTGGAAGTATCAGTATGAATCCATGTCTCTTTTAATATATCTATCCAGATAGATAGATAGATTGATAGATTGATATATCGATAGGTAGATGTGTATACCTGAGTTTATATTCATACATACATTTCCAAGCTCTGCTGAGAGGGTCTAGAAGCAGTGACACCCTAGTATCAATGGGCACACCTAGCTCCCAGATTTTGGTTTCTAAATATCATTCTCCAATAAAAAGAACCAGGTTTTCTTGGAGAAATGGCTAATTCTAGATCTGGGGATGGGAAATACAATATGAGCCTGGAGCTTCTTGTAGTGCCAGAAAGTAGGAAAGTGCTTTCAAAAAAAACACAGAAAATGATGAGATGTGTCAAAAGGAATCAATCTTAAAGACTTCCCAATGGCTCAAGCTGGAAAACTGGGAGCAACAAAATAAATAATGGTAGCATTGGATTATTACCCAGAGAATAAAATAAATATCCATGAGTCTATACTGATATAAAGAAGATTAAATAAGAAAGGAAGAAAGAAAAAAAGGGGGAGGGGAAGAAAGAGAGAAAGACAGGAAGACAGGAAGAAGGCAGGGAGAGGGAGGGGGGGAATATTCCTCACATAATTCCAAATAATAAACGCGGCTGGATAGCATGAAATAGAAAATCGCCACTAGAACACCACAGTAATAATTACTGTGGGCAAGACTGACTGATGAATGCAAAAACTGTGAGTGAAACTTAGAGAAGAAACAGTACATTTGCAGATCCTCAAAGCATTTCCCTCCCAATACTTAACATTTTTCTCTTAATTTCTTTAAAAGACCTATGACTATTTAAAGAAAAATCATAACACTGTATTGTGGGATTTATAACATGGGTAGATGTAAAATTTATGACAACATAGCACAAAGGACAGACAGAGGTAAATGGAACTGTTCTGTAGCAAGGCTTCCATATTTTACATTGATTAAACTGGTGCACTATTAAGTCTAGGACAGCTGTGATATGTTAAAGATGCATATTGTAATCTGGATCAACCACTAAAAACTGCAAAGGTGTGTCACTTAAATGCTAATAAAGGAATTAAACAGCATACAAAAAGTGTTTGTACAAGAATGTTCACAGGAGATGACCTGCACGTCCCCAGGAGGAAGACGAGCCCACTTTGGGGCATCCACAGAGCAGAACGCCCTCAGCCGTGCTGAGGAGCAAATGCTGACACACACGTGCTGGGTGAGTCTCATCTACCTCGTGCCGAGGGAGGCAAGCTAGACAGAAAACAATACACGTGGGCTGATTTCTGCCAAGATGAACCTATGGTGAAAAAACCAGAACAGTGGTTGCCTCGGGGGAAGGAAAAAATTGCCTGGGAAGGAACAGGAAGGAGTTTTCTGGGGGTGATGGAAATACTTTATTCTTAAAGGGGTGAAGGTTATATGGGCATGTTTATTTGCCAAAACTGTACGATTGAGATTTGTGCCTTTCAGTGTGTGTACATCTTACCTCCCCACACACACAAAAAGGACTAAAAGAATAATAAAGTGAGGTGAGAATGGGATGGAGTCTGGATAAAACAAAAATGGCAGATGATTAGTAGTTGTTGAAGTTGGGTGACGGGCCTACTATGCTATTTTGTTTATTTTGTATATTGTTTAAATTGTCCTGTAATAAAACACTTGTATAAGAAGACAAACTCGATATACAGTGTTTGCTGGTAAGATATTGGTTACCTTTGGGGAGGAAGGAGGGAGAAAGGGATTGTCGGGGCCTGAATGAAGCTGGTGCTAGTTCTTGGTCACACAAGTGTGTTCACTTTGTAATAATTCTTTGAGGTTTACATGGGTGACTTCTGCATATATTTCTGTACGCATGTTATACATCAATAAACACTTTAAATCCTGCATATTTGCACAAAGATACTAACTCAATATCTGAGAACAACAGCAGTGTTTTGTTTTAAAGTGGAACACGTTCACTCATGACATCATCAGATGGATTTTAATACTCCCAAGTATCTATTAATGCCCTCACCCTTCCTTGGCGCCCTAGGTCTTTCCATTTTTGCCTCAATTTGGCAAGTGGCATGGCTTTGAGTTTTTATGATGCAATCTTTTTCCATCAATGTCCACCCCCACAATGATGCTCACCAAGGCCTTGACATCTAGCACAGTGCAGTGTTCACAGCAATCACTCAAGACCTGTGGGACTGGGTTGAATGAGGAAGAAAACGAGGAGCAATGATGTTCATAACTTATGTCTAGGTGCCATATCGTGACTTAGGAAATTGGTAGGATTTTTCGATAGATTTGCTATGCCTTCTAATTTTTCCTATTTAAAACAATGGGAAATAGAGTCTCAGAGTTCTTTCTCAGAGAAAGTCTGACATTTCAGGCACAGATTACTGACAACTATTAATGGTATATGACTTTCCCACCTCATCTTAGTTTTAAGTTTTTAATTCCTTACCTTGGAAATGACCTAACTTTGCTTCTTCCAAATCTTGTAGTAATACTGATGCTCCAGAAAGTTGGGCCACGGATATTCTGCTATTGTGTGTCCTCCCTGCAAAGAAGTGGAGCTGTGCATCCACCCGTCTAGAAGCGTGTGGTGCTGTAGTATTTGGAGTCAATCAGAGAAGCTAAATGGAAAAACGACTCAAGAGAATTATCGCTATAACCCCCAAGAGCAACAAATTATTTTGCTTAATTATTTTGTGATTCTGTGGGTATATTTAAAAAGAGATATTAAAACTGGTTCCCAAGGAGCCAGCCCTATAGTAGAGCAGAAATTGCATATTACCTTCCTACACAAACTTCCCTGACATTGTGGGAAGGAACAACGGGAATTTTCGGTGCTGTTGCCTGTGTTAATGAGGCCAAGAGGTCCACACTGGGATAAGGAAGTCCAGTGAACAAGCCTGTGTGCAGCGTCGGAGAAGGGGCGTGCGTGTGGTCCCCTGAAGTGGCTTAGGAGTCACTTACCAGTGCACCTAAGTTTCCCGTCTGTATATGCAGGAATTGGGGCTGTCCACTGTGATGTTTTCTCCTTTTTATGACATGGCTCACGGCAGTCCTTCTAAGATGCCTGACCAAGGTAGAGGCCCTTCAGGCAGGCGGGGTCCAAAGGGAGGATCTCTGCAGCGACCCTGACCATGGAGTCCAAAGGGAGGATCATGGCAGCCTGGAGGGATGGAGGGGATAGTAGGACAAGTGGCCTTGAAAAGGCAAATTCCAGGATCCCAGTCACCCGGTATTTCCATTTTAGATATTGAATTTACATTTCAAATACTGGCCAGGGAGCTTCAAGGAGGGCTGCAAGCATCCTCAGCAACAGCCAGGCTGGTGAGCCCCACCCCTACCTGAGTACCGGCCTCAAGGGATGCAGCCCAACCACGCTGCGCATACTCCAGGCGGTGGGCAGGGCATGGAGGGTGGGCGTGGTAGAGAGAAGAGGCAGGATAGAGGGTGGGGTGGACAAGGAGAGGAGTGGGGCCCAGGGGTGGAGGGACAAGGAGGGAGTTGGGGCCCCTAGCTGTGCATGCTGGGAGCTTTTGTCTCTCAACCGCTCCCGGCTGGGAGCTTGCAGGACTACAGGACTACAACTCCCAGGATGCTCTGGGCACGGGGCGGTGCCTAGCCCTGAGGGGAGGAGCAAGGAGGTGTGCTCTGCACTGTGGTCCTGCACCTGCTCCACGTGGACTGAGTCTCAGAGGGATGTGACAGGACGAGAGGGACCAAGGAGTTAGGAGGGTGTGGCGGCTGCATGGGCAGCCGCGGGCCTGCATCGTGCAACTGCTTTTGTCCAAAATTGAAGCCGGACTCACGTCTATTCCACACCGCCTCCCTCCGTTGCTTGATTCCTCCTCCCACCTGCATGTCTGTGGGTCTTTCCACAGCCTCCTACCTAGTCCAGCGCCAGGTGCTTCTCTAAAGTGCTTATGGGAACTGGTTTGACATCCCAGAAACTTTCCTCTGCCTGCTGCCCTCTGCCTTCTCCAGCCAAAGTGCCATCATTTCATCAGCTTTTGGGAGAAATTCGCCCTTGTGGCCCCTCTTGCAAGCACAACTTAAGAGCTTTGCAGGGTGGTAACAGTGGCTGTTGCTTGCCTTTTTCGCAGAAGTGGAAGTTGAGGCATCCGTGAGGTTAATCATTGGTTTCCCCAGGATCCGCCAAGAGCAGAGGAGAACAACCCAATTCCCAGGCAAGTATCTAGTAGAACATTTTCACCAACACATTCCAGTGCAGGGGCCTCTGAAACAGAATACTTAAGATCAGAATAGCTTAAGCATTTTGCCATTTAGATTGATAGCCTAATCTCAGCTCAGGCATGAGTGGCCAGTCTCTCAGGGACACGGGTGACGACTCTGATCCCTCAGGAAGAGACTGGTGGTCCAGCTTTGGGAGAGGGATGTTCAAGGTAGACAGCACTTGGGCAGCATTTGAAACCCATCAGCTTTAACATCTCTGCTTTGGATTCTGGCAAGGTTCCAGGATAAACACGCCTAGGGATAGTCAGATGTACCATATTCTTTAAAAATTGTTTAGAGTAGTGAAAGGAACAGAGCATAAAATATCCTGCTTATTTGCAAAAGATGAAATGCAACCAAGACCTTGTTTTTTTCTTTTGTTTTGTGAGGAAGATCAGCCCTGAGTTAACATCCATGCTAATCCTCCTCTTTTTGCTGAGGAAGACCGGCTCTGAGCTAACATCTATTGCCAATCCTCCTCCTTTTTTTCCCCCAAAGCCCCAGTAGATAGTTGTATGTCATAGTTGCACATCCTTCTAGTTGCTGTATGTGGGACGTGGCCTCAGCATGGCCGGACAAGCAGTGCATCGGTGTGTGCCCGGGATCCGAACCCGGGCCACCAATAGCAGAGCGTGCACACTTAACCGCTAAGCCACCGGGCAGGCACAAGACCTTCTTGTTAATTTTTTTCTGCTCATTCTCTTGCCTGTACTGTACGCTTGAATGCAGAAACAAAAAACTTGAATTGCCAAATTCTTTTTTCCTGAGATTGGTAAATTAACTTAAAAGTCTTATTGAAACCTGTGGAGGAATGGTTAGCAGCTTTCATGATTTATGTCATCTCTAAAAATCTGGGCGTTGATCTACATGAAAAAAAGTCCTTGTTTATATTACACATCCCAATAGGTTACATTTCTGATTCCTGAATGTGGGATATTATCAAAACAACTGAAAAACCTGGTCATGGAATCTGGACCCTGTCACTTTGTCAAGAATTTGCCTCTTTATGAATTAATGACACATGAATTCTTTAACATTTTTGTAAAGAACGGAAGAGAAACTCTGTAGTGTCTCTGAATGTGGCAAGACGGGGAATTCTCATTAGACCACATCCTTGGGTTCTTCTCTTGTGTTCAATAGGCCCGGGTGATAGTCTGTGTGGTCAGGTGCAGCGCCACTCCCCCAGCCCCCAGTGTTCCATCCTATTCTGGCCTGTGCCTTCTTCAGGGGGTTCTGATTACACTCGTCCACAAGGGTTGGAAAGAGACATTGTAACATGAGGATATTCATCATCTTATTATTATTATTTTTTTTAGATTTTATTTATTTTTTCCTCCCAAAGCCCCAGTAGATAGTTGTATTACATAGCTGCACATCCTTCTAGCTGCTGTATGTGGGACGCGGCCTCAGCATGGCCGGAGAAGCGGTGCGTGCCCGGGATCCGAACCCGGGCTGCCAGCAGCGGAGTGCACGCACCCAACTGCTAAGCCACGGGGCTGGCCCTTTTTTTTTTTAAAGATTTTATTTATTTATTTATTTTCCCCCCAAAGCCCCAGTGGATAGTTGTATGTCATAGCTGCACATCCTTCTAGTTGCTGTATGTGGGACGCGGCCTCAGCATGGCTGGAGAAGCAGTGTGTTGGTGCGCGCCCAGGATCCGAACCCGGGCCACCAGCAGCGGAGCGCGAGCACTTAACCGCTAAGCCACGGGGCCGGCCCTCATCATCTTAAAACAAGGATTAATGGAGAGGAAAGTCTCAGGGTGTGTGTGCTCCGATGCACTGCTGTTGGGGTGTGGCCGCAGTGACCACTGTGCTCCCAGCAGTCCCCACAATGGCTGTCTCAGACGTTTGATCTCCTGGTGCAACCACAGCAGCTGTTGACAGAGCTGGGCTCTTGTCGTGGTTCAGTGTCTTCCTTCAGATTTTGTGGCTCTGACCCTCCTCTGCTCGCCCCCTTCCTATTCCTATCTGCTGCGTTGATTGCTTTTAGTTGTTTCCTAGGAGCCACTGTGTGTAACTGTATTTCACAGTGTCTTTAGGGACCCACCCTCACTACACGAGTCACTGTACAACAGCCGCTTATCCTGGTGTAGCCCATGTTCATCCTCTCCAGTGGAGCTGTGAAGAACCCTGCTTACTCGGAGCTCCTCTCATTCTCATGCTGCTGGGGCTGTTATGAAGCTGGGCATCTCGTCTTTGGTCTCATCAACATTACTCTTTTCATCGATTATTCTGAAGTTGGAGACGACTTTGTTAATAATGTGGACACTGACTGTCACAGGCACTTTTATGTATCTTCCCCAACAGCTCTGTGAAGTAGGCCTGTGATTCCCATTTTACAGGGGGGGACACTGAGGCTCAGAGAGGTCGAGTAGCTTCCTTCATGCAGTTTCTTGGTACATTTTGAGTCTCCACCTGGAACTCCACCTCTCAGGTGTGTGCCCTTAGCTGGTGTTCGACTTTGTGCCTCTCTACCAGCCTCCCCAAAGGCACAGGCCCCATCCTGAGTCCATTGTCTGCTTGATGGCAGTCACCCTGCACAAACAGGCCCTGGGCGGGGAGTGGACTAGTGGGCCGTGGTCCTCCAGCTTACCCTGGGAAGGTACTAGGTTTCTTGCGAGAGCTGGAGCAGTGGAAGATACTGACCGTCACTCACCTGGAAGGTTTGTTGTGTAGAAATACTCCACTGACTTTTTGCAGGTGTCGTGTCTTCTTTGTCTTCATTGCTCCTCTGGGCTTTTTCCTACAGTCCGTGCTGTGCAGTAACATACAGTACAGAGACTGGTGAACATAATGCTGTTGTCCTGCACCAAATGGTCACATCATTCATTTTTCTAATTATGAAAGAAATACATATTGTAAAAAAAGTCAAAGTACACAGATCTATATAAAGTGAAACCCACCCCTTTCATCCCCTTCCCTGAAAACTCACTCCCCTACTCAGAAGCCACTATTGTTAACAGGGTGGGGTTTATTCTTCTGGAAATTTCCTATGAATTTATAAATACACATAAAGTTTTTTAACATAAATTACATAACTACATCGTTTTGCAATTTGCTGTTTCCCAAATCATATATCATAGACGTCTCCCCTTATCAGTGCACATCATTCTAACTTACCATTTTAGATGTTTTAGAGGTATTCCAAAGAACAGGAATACCATAATCTGTTTACTTCTTCTTTGATAGAAATGGGATTACATCCAGTTTCACTATTATACATAATGCTGCCGTAAGATCCTTGTATGGAATTAATTACACTGCTATTCAACTGCTCAATTTGCTTTGTTTCCTTTTAGTCAGAGACTATGACATAACATTTTCATGGTAATTATAGGGAAATTAATTTTATCATGGAATAAATACATTTATGGGGAAACTGGACTTCAAGGTCATCCATCTCAATATTCTGGAGAAAAATCATGAAACTTAGAAGGTGTGCTCCATCACATTCTAACAAGTCATGTTAACAATTTAAAGTTGAATGTTTGACTAACCTCTACTGTCTCTCTTCCGAAGACGGATGACTTTTTCTTTTCTTGAAAACTTCTGACTCCAGGGGCTCTCAGTTTGGCTTCAGAGAGGATAAGATATTGGTGTTGTATCTGTTTCTCTTCAGCTGTAGGCTGCATCTTCTAAAGATCATAGAATTGAACATGGTCCAATCGATATATATGATTTGAGTCAAAAATTCAAAGTAATGAACCTAAGAGAGGAATCTATAACTTGGGTTCTTAATAAAAAATTTCCTTTGATATCCTTAAGTTTCTGTGATTACTAGTAAAAACTCACCTATGGGTGAAGAGATGTAGTTCTTCTGGCAATGTCTGGCTTGAACATCCATAGTTAAGGCTGCCACACCCGTAGGTAGATTAGACTTGATCTCTTGATGACCTCTACCCTTGGTGTTTGACCTGGGAAAAATAAGAATTTAAAAAGCTGCTGTTATTAGCACTCAATGCTAGAAATGCCCATTAAAGAGTGAGTTTGATTTGGTAAACCAAAGGGAGTATAAGCAGAACAAAGTCTTTAAAATCTCTAAAATTTCAAAAAATTCTAATTTTTTAAAATATAACTCTATTTTTGCCACAGTGCAAACTGTGTATATATGAATGAAATATCCCTCTGTCCATTTCTTAACTTGTTTCCATTGATTTGATGGATTTATCCTCTAATCCGGATTCCAAGTGTGAAAGAACATCTTGGTCCTTCAAAGAAAAGAAGCCATTGAAATTTGATTTTCTTTTAGCTCGGCATCCTACAGGTTTGAAGAATAAATTATCATGTAATGATACAATGATTCTGAAATCTAATTGTTAATTAGAGGGGTGTAAGGGATGATTGAATGGTGTTTCATCCCCATGGTCAGGGGTATTGTACACATGGATGTGTAAACACGATTCAGGAAGCTGCTTCAGCCCCGTGACATCCCTGAGAACCACAGTGCAGGAGGATCTAGGCACACAGCCATCTGCCTCGATCTCCTGGGTTACATGTAGATCCAGGGGTCTTGAGAGTGGCTTCAGAGCAGCTAACTTTTATCTATTTCTCCCCTTCCTTCTCTCCAGCTTATCTCAAACAGTCTTGACTATCATATTTTAAAGTAAGACCAATTATAGTTATTTACATGAGTTTCTTGTTCATTATTGCAGAGTAATAATCAGGCATACCATTAAATATCATTTAATTGACCTAATTAAATTTGTTGTACCTTATAATTGATTAGAACACTAAGTTTAGTTCAGAGTTTGATATTCACCAAATGTGTTAATCTGCTTACAACTGCCATGTGTCTCACTCTTCTTAGATGTGCATCTTTGGCCCATCACAAGATTTTAATGAATGAAATCATCATAAATTAAGATAATGTACTGTCTTTTGGATGATAAGGAGGCATATGGGTCCATTTTGGAAATATGCCCATCTGTCTTTGCTCCCCATGGGAAGTTTCTGGTCACTAGGTCTCCAGGTGGCTTGCACAAGCCCTAGGTCTGTAATAGTTTGGTGCCTCTCCTTCTACTTGGGGTAGAAATAAAAGAGATCAGAGAGACTTATTAAAGTTTTGGTTGCATGAAGTCTTCGATGAAGAATATCCATACATATTGTTCTGGATAGCTCTCTGTTCCTAAGAGTACTAGTTACATTAAGGGCTTGTCAGGAACCGTGAAAGGTATGATATTTTACCTTACCTGCAAGCTAATAAGTCAGCCTACCATGGTCTTATAGATGCTGGCAAAAGAAACTAGACCCATGGGTCAGAGACAAAGGACTTAATGACACAACAATACTAGTGGCCAGAGTATCAACATTTGCACCAGTTCACTAAATCCCACTTCCTACAGGGTGATACACAGTGGGCCAGGTGACATGCAGAGGGTTGCAAGAACTCAGAGCTTAAGGAACTCAAATCTTTGATAATGGGCAGGAAGTCTGCTGACCTTTGCCCCAGGGAGGGGTGTTATTTCTATTATATTGGGCAGTAAGCAAGCCTGCCCTTTGCTCCAGAGGAGGCCACTATTTCTATCTTCCAAGGCTGACAGCTCTACACACATCCTTGAAAAGATATCCTGGTTTCACTGGCTTTCAAAGATAAGCTTGACTGAGACTCGATCATCATTCAGTTCTTCTGTTTCCTTTATTGAGATTGTGCAAATATGCTCTTTTCTCTGTAAAGTTCACTAACTTTATTCATACATAAGGGATGGTTTTGGTTTTATTTATTAAGTTGAGATTTTCGTATTAGAGCAAATGATGAACTATTATGGGTTGGATCTGAAAGTATGCTTTTCCAGGATAAATGTGAAAGAAGATCAGGGCTCACAGAACTCTGCCACAAGGAGCTGATAGCAACTCAAATGATTTTAATTTGAATACTGTTTTGTACAACTTTCTTCCATCTGCCTTCATCCTCTCTGCTTCCTGTAACTCCCATATGGGAATGGGGCAGTTTCAGGGATTCACTGAACTCATTTACAATATTCAAATCATTTTGTCTGTTGTGTTTTTTTAATTGAGGTAAAGTTGACATACAACATTATATTAGTTTCAGAGGTACAACTTAATGATTCAATGTTTGAATATATGTTGAAATGATCAGCACAATAAGTCCAGTTAACATCTGTCCCCATATATAGTTACAAAATTTTCTCATGTGATGAGAACTTGGCATATTTCAAGATGCAGAAGAATCAACGATGATGTCATACTTTTTCATATACAGCTTGATGAATTTGGACATAAATATACACCCTTGAGACTGTCACCACCATCAAGGCCACAAACATATCCATCAATTCCCAAAGTCTTCTCTCACCTCCTTTATTACTATTATTCTGTGGTAAGAACTCTTAATATCTACTGTATTAGCAAATGTGATGTATGCAGTACAGTCTTGTTACCTGTAGGCACTATGCCGTAGCCTACACCTCCAGAACTTATTTATCTTGATAACTGAAACTTTGTATCCTTTGACCGTCAGATCCCAAATTCTCCGTCCTCCCATCCCCTGGCAACCACCATTCTAATCTCTGCTTGTATGCGTTTAACTATTTTAGATTCCACATATAAGTATTTGCCTTTCTCTGTCTGCCTTATTTCACTTAGCCTAATGTCTACCAGGTCCATCCATGTTGTCAAAAATGGCAGGAATTGCTTTTTTTCAAGGTTGACTAATATTCCATTTCTTTATCCTTTCATCCGTCAGTGACATTTAGGTTACTTCAGTGTCTTGGCTATTGTAAATTAGCTGCAATGAACATTAGAGAGCAGGTATCTCGCTGAGACCCTGATTTCAATTGCTGTGGGTATATACTAGAAGTGGGATTGCTGGATCATATGTTAGTTTTCATTTTTGGAGGAAGCTCCATACTGTTTTCCATAATGGCTGTACTAGTTTACATTCCCACAAGGGTTTCTTTTCTCCACATCCTCACCAACATTTGCCACCTTTAGTTTTTTTGATAATCGCCATCTTAACAGGTGTGAAGTGATAGCTCATTGTGGTTTTGATTTGCATTCCCTGATTAGTGATGCCAAACACCTTTTCATACACCTATTGGCCACTTGTATGTCTTCTTTGGAAAAAGTCTATTCTGGTCCCTTGTCCATTTTTTAATTGAATTTTCTTTTTGTTATTGACCCAACACAAAAAAAGAGAACAAAATTTTCAGGCATTATGAGTGCTTCCCAGTTGATGCAGATGGTTTTGTGTTTACAGTGGTACCAAAAGATCATGTTTCCTGCTTTTTCTTCAGCTTGTTATAAGACCAGCAGTAGCTGCGGCATGGCAGATAATCGGGATCTTCTGGGTTTGGAGGTTTACAACATAACTAAGTGGTAAGGAATTTTTTATTATTCCAAGGAAATTATTGAGTTCATAGTCCATGGAATCCAGGATTGATAGGGGTAGGAGGAAATTAAGGTGAGGATCGGTGATCTGGCATTACTTCTTATCTTGAGGGACAGGTATCCACTGTATGAGTGTTTGAATAAAAGTATTAGATATCAGGAATTTGTGGTGAGTGAATATGTTTTCTGAATTATTTACTTTGAACATAACCATTTGGATTATGTGAACATCTGGGATGTGGGAGTAAGTCGCTAACAAGGGCTGGTTGACAATGTCACTATTGATTTCACTTCTATGAACACCGAGTGGTCAATGGATTAAGCAAATGAGTAGTCAGAAAACACAGAAATGGTGGGATTTGGGATTTAGTAAAAGATTGGGGACCGACTGTCCTGAGAGGGAGTGCCAGGACTTGTACAGTTGAGAGTGACAAGGACAAGAAAGGAATAGAAACACACTCAAACAAGGAGGGGGTGTTAACAGGATGGAGGGAGAGAAATGATCTGGAGTAGCCTTGAGTTTTGACCTGGAGCTTTCTGTTCTTGATGCAAATCTGCCTGATGACATCCCAGGACACAGGTCAGATCCCCAGAGGATAGAGGGAGGGTGGAAGTACAAAACAGCCATGATAATTGTCCTAAAATGGCAGGCTTCCTTTGTCATTTGACCCAATTTCATGATTTATTTTTGTAGGGTAAGAGGAAAAGAAGGATGATAGTCATGTCTTCACAGAGGAAGCAGCGTGACTGTGGGAACCAGTCCAAACCAAAGCCTGGTTTAAGCACCTCCATCCCTTTTAGGATGTCCAGTGACATAGTCAAGGGGCCTGTTACTAGAATCCCATCCCATCCTAGCAGTGACGGGTCTCTGGGAGGACACCTTGGACCAGCCCCACCAGGTCTGCTGGCCTGAGAGACCGCAAGGACTCCAGGCCTGCAGCAGTGCAGGACAACTGGTAAGTCCTTTCAATCTTGCCAAAGCGTTGCAAAAACTTGCACCTAGTCACACAGGTGAATCCCTGCCAGGTGTGCTCGCAGGTGGTCTGCACTCCAGGTCCCATGCCCACTCCTGCTGGTCTTCAGATTTGACAGAGATGATTCCAGGAGCTGATCTGGGCATTCCACAGCTTCACTGCCAACAATTTCTGGTGACTGTGGAAGGTATCAGGAAGGAGGAAAGGGCAGTGAGGAGCACAAGAGAGAGACTGGTGGTAGCACTGATGGCGGACAGACTTGCTAGCGAGGCAGAGAAAACGAGGGGCCAAGAAGGACGTCCTGACAGCAGATGAAATGGAGCAGGCACCTCAGTGAGGTCTCATGGGTGCGTCCCTAATGCTTCCTTGCTTTGAGCTCTTGAAACTTTAAAACATACCAATACGTTTCTTTTATTAAACTCTGCTGTGTGACATAGAAAATATAGACAGCGGTTTCTTTCTGAGGTGAGAGGTTGAGTTTCAGGTGAGGAGAGAAAGATCTTCTTTTTTCATGCTGTTCTCTCATTTTCTTTTACTACGTACATCATTTATTTTTACTTTCAAGTCAGCAGCGAGTTACCAACGTCACGGGATGATTCAGTTTTTCCCCTCACAGTCACAGTAAAACGTACTAAAAGTGAATTATTCTTTTTGTGTAATATTCCAATAGATTCCAAAATATTGTTTCAAAAGCACTTTGATGCCTATGTACTCAAATTAGGTATTTACTTCTAGGTCTCCATTTTTATGTTCTTTGTTGCATGCTAATTCAGTGTTGCATCTAAGGAAATACCAGATTTCCCTCAGTTTTTTAGATCCATATGTGTTGGAAATTTGATTCATGAAGATGGACATGGCAGCTGGGGGATCGTGCTATTATCAAAAGAGGCCTTTTCAGCATCAATAATCTGACAAGAACCCACTGCTTGTTGGGATTTCATTGTCTATTTGAGGGATCAAGCTTTCACTGTTGGCACTTCTCTTTCTCTTTGGAGGGAAAGTACGGCCTTCCCAGTCTTTCCATTACCAAATCACTTTCCTGGGTGGCTGTGCCATGTCAGGAAGGGCCTGGGATGCCGGGAACCAGAATTCATCCTCAGCTTCTGGCTGTCCTGAGAAGGCTTCCCTGGCAGAGTCCAGCCTGTGTGTCTGGGTGACACTTGCAGCCATCAGAAAGGAGGCGATAACACACAAGTGCCAAGCGATTCATCTGGCCCTTGTCTTACAGGGTGTTCCCAAGGGAAGAGGTTCAAAATGCCACTTGGTAACCCTTTGAAAGCTGCTAGTCATGGGTCGGGTTCTTGGTGTGAGATCAGAGCAGTGTCTATTCACCACCAGATGGGGAACATTTCAGTATTTTAATTGGTAAGGCTGTGTTCATGCACGACCATGGATCATCAGTTCCGTGGCATCCCCTGCTGGACCTCCCAACACCCCTGTCATGCCTCATATTTCAAAGCTCCAAACAGGGTTCACACCCCAGCAGCTGGTTGTAATGTAACCACAGCACAAGACTGGGGAAAAAAACACAGCCACCCAGGGGTGACACACTTTAATGACTTGGGCCCAATTACCCCATTTGGACGAGTTCAGAACACCAACACTGAGTGTGTAAACTGGAGGATTGCCCAAGACCTTGGACCTCAGAAGGACACGAGCTCAGAATTCACCTTGGACAGCAAGGGACAATGTGGGGTCACTGAATGGCCAGGATTATGGTCCCATATCCTGGCAAAGTAGAGCTCACTCGGGATCCATCAGGCCAAGCCAGGGAGGAGGCTGGGGGCCTTCTAGGGAATTTCTGCCCTAAAGGGAATTGCATAAGGAAGGCAGGGGTGCTGAAAATCCTAGTTCACAGGGAGCAGTCATGTTTATGTAACAAGGCCCAACAGTAGCCTTAAAAGCTGCATCAGAAATCGTTCCTCCTGGATACAAATCAAGCAGGAAAAGGAATTCAGAGTCCTGTACAAGGATCCCAGCAGGATTCAAATCTAGGTCAGGGGTGAACACGGAGCCCCTAGAGGGGTCTCAGGAGGGAAAGTCCTGCCTGCCTTTAGTCCATTTTCAAATGATCTTCCTCGGGCCTTGTCCTCTCCACATGCATGTTTTGATCTTTTTACATTGGTTTCCCCACTTAGAGCTGATGCAATTCCAGAGATTCAACTAGAAAACTAAAAGTTCCTAAAATTTGGTCAAAAGAAACCTCAGCAGCTGGGGTCTGGGTGTCCCAGAGGTCGCCATGCCATAAGGCCTGGGGCTGACCAGGGGGCCACTGAGACAGGCTCTCTGGACTGGCCAACAGGGAGAATCCACCCCTGCCCTCACCCAACTCCTGCCCGGCCTCACTCATTCTCGTTGAGCAGCTCCATGTCCTGGAACCAGGCCCCAAATCACTCCTTGGGGTCTTGTTATAATTCTTTGCAGCGACCTGGAGCAGCAGGATCTCCCTCATGACTCGGTATTCCTGGGACCAGAGGGAAGGAGAGGATGCAGACAGGGCCTGGGTGGGGGATGCTGCAGGGGCCTTGTGGGGGGTGAGGACTGGGGCAGAGGACCAGTCCTGGGAATGCTCCTTCCCTCCAGTTCCATCCAGGATCTACCTGTTCTCAGAATGGGAATAATCAGCCCCTCCTCCAGGAAGATATCCTTGATGCCATCCTCCCCTCAACCCACGCGCCAACTGGATGGGTCTCGACTTCTACCAAAATCTTCCACTCAATGTAAGATACAAGGGGTGGAGCCAGAAACTGTTCTCCCCAGAGGGTCTCTGATTTCCACCTCCTTCCCCTCCCCTGCAGGGAGTGCCACAGCTGCTCCTCAGTCCTCTTCTCAAGGTTGATCTCATTCCCCTGGAAGGCAGACAGCCAGAGTCCATCAGACAGAGCCCCCTAGACTGACTAGCCCCCTATGCCCTGCCCTTCTCATGTGGCACTACTGCCAGGTCCCCAGAGGGGGCGGGGCATGCAGAGAAAACAGGACTTGGACCTAGGATGGGCTCTGGGCTCCAGAGTAGTAGGACATGGGGGGAGGCTGAGGGACCTGGCAGCACAACCCTCTCTGATGACAGACTTGGGGGCTGAGGCCTCAGGCAGAGGGGACTGCTCAGCCACTTATGTGCTGCCTGACTTGGGGGTCCCAACTTCTCTCTCCCTCCACGGGCAGCATGGGAGGGACAGGCAGAGTCCAGCTCAGATAAAACCTCACGCAGCTGTGCCATCAGGCAGCTCTGAGCTTCCCCAGCCTGAGGAACGAGAATGGATGTCTCAGGCGGAGCCTCTGTTCACTCATCCCTAAGATGGGCCTGATGCCCCAGCTCCCAGGGGCAGCTGTGAGGCTCTCATGAGAGGAGATGTGCCAAGTGCTGAGAGCTCAGAGCTCAGTTCGGGGGCTCACGCATCCCCAGGCTCAGGATCCTGGTCCTTCCTGCCTGGTCCTCAGATTCATCCACTTCGAGATAATCACCCATCTCCAGGTGCAGCATCAGCAGGTCACCGAGGAAAGTGCCAAGATAGGGGACAACACCCTGTGACATCGGGGTGCGGGTGGGATGAGCCCTTGCTCTCAAGTCGACCCCCTGCAGACCCTCCCCTGAAAAGTCCTCACCCTCAGCCTCCTGGCCCACCCCAGGGTTCCCACGGGGAGCAGCCTAGGACCCTTAGCAACCTCCCCTCAATTCTTCCTCCCTTCACACCCCAAGAACACCACACTCCTCCTCCTGACCTCCCAGGGCCGGCTTCTGGCAAATCACAGGGTATGCGGTCCCTGGCCCTCCCCACAACAAATCCATCCTACACCAGCTCTTCCAGGCCCCCCTCCTGGTCACTTCTACTGGGGGATTCAGACACTGTGGCACCAGGAGGAAGGGACCTCCTCTCTTGATTTGAGGCCTCCGGCTGGGAGGGCAGAGCCCCTCCCCCACAGGCACACTCACCTGCTGCTGCTGCTGCTTCTCCTGCACTCTCTGGGGGTTGCTCTCCGGGGGGCAAACGTGGAGGGCCCCTCCTGCCAGAGTCGAGGACAGTGTCAGCGAGACCATACTCCCCTCACCCCATTTCTCTCGAGCACCACTGGCCTCTGACCCTGAACATCTGACTCGAGTGAACTGGAACCAATGCCACTCCACCCTGCAAGGTCTTGTGATTCCCGAACAAGCCCAGCTCCAACTCTCACTCTGAGTGTGAGCTCGGGCTTTTGGCCTGGCCTCCCCGAGCCTGTTTCCTCATCTGGAAAGTGTGTGAGAACTCCAGCTACCTCACAGGTTCTCCTGAGGACTCACTGTCGCATGACTGTCATCATTGTTCTGGCCCTCACCCCTCCAGGTGGAGCAGGCAGAAAGCTCCCACATTCTTTTCCTCCCTCTTACCTCAACTCCACCCTGTGAGGCCTGCACCACACAATCACCACACAATCACCATACCTCCATTTCCCTGATGGGGAGACAGAGGCCCAAACAGGGGCAGTGAGTTGCTGAGGGGCCAACAGAGGAGAGGCCGCTTGCCCCTCTCAGCCAGAGGCCCTGTTCCAACATCCTTGCCTAACCCCCAGCCCCACCACTGACAACAGTCCTGTCCCCTGAGCTCTCAAAGCTTGGCCCTGGGCCGAGCCGTGGATGGAGAGGATGGGGTGTCTTGGGAGTCTGGTTGTTGAGTGGCTCCTGCCTGACCCAGTCCCGTGGAGTGTCTGGCCCCCATGCCGTACAGAGGCAATGCCAAACCCTTCTCCTCCCCAAAGAACCACTCAGGATATTCGCCTGCACTGTACTCTTTCTTTATCCACTCAGGAACTGGACCCACATGGTGCCACCTCTGATCAACAGGGAAGGGGGTGACAGGATGCTTTGCTTCCCCATTTACATGAAGCTCCTAATGTCCTTTCAGCAGGACCCACTAAGAATCCACCAGTTGCCTAGATGCTACTCATAAGCCACCTGGGGCCTATATCATTGCCAACCAGGCACTCAGGTGAGACTCCTGTGGTTGACTCGAGTGACTACTCTAGGGGTCCAGTGGGGAGTCCCACAATGCACACACATCTGTCTCTGGTCCAGCTGTTCAGATCCAAGGATGAGCAGCCTGTTTGTCCACCTGGGCCAGGGGAATCCCTAGCTGTGCCCGTCCCTGGGGCAGGCAAGGTGCCCTCCCCTTGGAGACATGGTGAAGATAGAAGGAGCAGCAGGGGCCTGGCTTCCTGAGGACAGGTTTAGGCTGAGGGATAAACCCACCCAACCACCCAACAGCCTGGAAGAAGCTACATCCAGCAGGATGGACGTGAGTGGAAGCCAGAGACCTGCTGATGGCGCCAGCTCGGCAACTCGTCCTGAAACAGCCCAGCCAACACCACTGTGTCCCATGACCAGGGCCTCCTGCCCAAAAATGGCACCCCACCTGCCCATGGGCAGAACAGATCCCTCTGCTTGTTAACCTGGACAAGATAGACGGGAATGTTTCAGAGAAAGTTCAAGTGAGAAATTATCAAAACCACAGCCTGCCCAGTCCCCCTCCCCCCCGGCCCCTCCTCTCTTTCCAGACCCCCAGCCTCCACTCTACCTTGGTCATCAGTTCTCTGTTCAAGGACTCGTTTTGGCTATAGCTCTCCTTAAATTTTTCAGAGCTCTCCCTGAGGGGAAGGGAAAGAGGGAAGGATAAATTTAGGGATAATGTGAGGGGTCTAAGTGAATATCCTTTTCTTTGACAACCTGAGAGATTCAAACTGCCTGGAGGAGTGCTCTCACTGGGCTCCTCTGAGCGCTAAGGTCTCGTGGGACTGGGAAGGGGCTCTCCTGTTGGTCACTGGGGTCTCCATTCGCCTGCTATACAAAGCAGCTCTCTTTTGACCACTTTCAGTTTCAACTGGGCATAGAGTTCTGTTGCTATAAACACTTGAAAATCTCTAATGTGGCTCAACCCAGTACCTGGCATTTAGGGAAACCGAGTCCTGAAGCAGAATTGGTGCACTAAGGACACCAGGAGACTTAGAGACCCACCACTGAGGCCCAGGCCCTGTCCCCATCATTTGCTGCCTCCCAGGAGTTCCCACCTGACTGAGGGGCCAATGGCAGACATTCAGGAGATCCCCCATCCACCCTGGTCCTCCTATGGAGAGGGGCACTACCCACCAGGAAACTTCCCCCATGTGTTCTTCAGGTGGCATATGGATGTTTCTGCAGAGCAGAGATGACAGTGCGGGGCGAGGAGAAGTTCTTCAGGATCTTGCACTCCTGGGGAAGGGAAGAGAATGAGCTGTTAGGTGGGGCGCAGGAGCCCTGCTTGCTCTAGCTTCAGTCCCCTTCTATTTAAATCTCCCCTCCTGGATTAGACAGATGTTCAGGGAGCCCCAGAAGGGCACATTTAGGACCCAAAGTGTAACACTCACAAGGAGGAGGATTTTAGCTCAACCCAAGGAGGGAGCCACGTAGGAAGTGAGCATCCCCGCACTGGGACCTGGAGTCAAGATCAGCGTGCTCCTGGCAGGAAGGACCTAGGGACTTGCAGGGGCTTAGACCACACACTGCAATCCTGGGAGCTGATAAAGGTGGAGGCAGTTCCTAAGGCTCCAGAGAGGGGCTCCACTGGGCCTCCCACAGCACACCTGGGCCACCTGGATCCAGCGCTCCACCACCCTCGCCCTGTCCTGGGCCGGCATGCTCGGGTCCCCGAGGCAGGTGGTGATGACGAGATTGGCCACCCTTCTGAAGTGGTCGATATTGGCCCGGACGGTGTGTGCCAGGTGCTCATTGCCGGGCTTGTTCCTCTTGCCCCAGGTGGAGCCCAGACACTGAGAGGGCACCACCTTCTGGAAGGGCTCCTGGGGAACAGGGGGAGTGTCACCCAGCATTGCCACACCCTAGGTCTGTGTCCACAGCCCACAAAGTCCCACACAGGGGTCACAATTTAGAGCTGGAGCTCAGGAAGCTCATGATGTGGCCTGAGCCTTGTTAGAGTCTCTGGCTTTTCTTCTCTGTCACTGCAGGCACCCAGCAGAGGATGACCCAGGACCCAATACTGGCAGGGAAGGGAGAGGGGCATTTGCATCCAGCCCGTCCTGGCTAACTCCAAGCTCCAGATGGTGGCTCAGCTTGGCTCATCCCAAGGGGGCATCTTCCAACAACCTGATCCCCCCTCTGGTCCCACTCCCCATTCTGATGCACATTCCCCTGTGGCAGCTACAACCACGGGCCTTGTCTGTCTCCCTCATAGTGAAGTACACATCAGGTGTCTAATAAGTCCTGAGGCTGTTGAGCCTCCTGAGCAGAAGGTTGGGCCACCAGGGACCTGGCTGCACACAGTGAGTTCCCCTCCCCCACTGATGTGCCAGGCCCTGCTCACCCTTCCGTCTCTTCTACCTCATGGAGCCGGCACAGCCACTCTGTGCAGCAGGTCCTGTTAGTGTCCACCTCTACGGTCTGCAGGTGGACAGCAAATGTTTGGGGGTTCAGAAAGTTGCCCAGGTCGTATGGTTGGTAAGGGGTGGAGCCAGGATTCGGGCCCAGATCATAGGAGACTGGATGAGGTCTGGGGCAATGATGGCAGAGGGAAGGCCTACCCCACCCGCCCTGAGAGCCCAGCTGCTCACCGCATCCATCACGGTCAACTGCTCCACCACCAGCTTAGGAGGGAAGGCCGTAGGTTGGGCTTCTTCTCATGCTTCTTAGCCACAGGTGGAGATGGACTTCCCACTAGAAATGATGGTCCAGGTGACTCCAGCTCAGCAGCTCCCACTCCTGCTGCAGCCGATGTCGGCCCTTGCTCCAGCTCCAACACTGCTGATGGAGGGGACACTGGCTCCAGTGCTAGAGAGGGTGGTGTCAACGGAGCTGGAGCCAGCTCTACCTCCACCACTGCCCACTGCTCTGCTTCTGCTGCTGGCTGGAGCTCTGCAGCTGGCGCTGGAGCGGGATAAAGAGAAAGGTTCACTCACATAGCTGACTTTCCATGTGTCCTTCTAAATACAGGAAAGATCCCACTTCCTTTCCAGGAATAGCCAGCCTGCAGTCCCCCTTAACCTCTGGCTCTGCCTCAGTGGCCTCCAGAAGCTCACACCAGTCAAAGGAAAGAGGGTCACAGCAGCTCAGCTCTGAACCAGGCAAGGTTACCTGCATGTACATCCCCTTTAGCTTGAAAAAGAGACAGCCCCTGACTGGTCCCACCCTAGTTCTGGTCCAACCCCATCATCTCAAGGTCCTGAGTGTGGAGGCCCTCTGCTCCTGTTCTCATCTTAGAGCAGCACTGGATGGTGTGGGTGGCCTCATGCACCTGCCCCTTGTCTAGTGAGTTGGTGGAGTTGAAACCATTGGGCAGCTACTCGATGACCTCCTGAGTGGAGTTCTGCAAAGACTGCCTGGGAGCTGGGCCAGAGGGAATCAGGGGCTGCCTGCACACTGCCACTGGGGCCAACCCCCAAGAGAAAGTCTGCTCCTCAGTTCAGGCACAGAGGGCATCCTGGCAAAGAACTCTGGTCAGGAAGGGAAGGAGATGAAACCTCTAGGGCTCAATAACATACGAGTTGAGCAGCTCACCTTCTCATGCTGCCAGCCATGACCTGGGTATGAACATGACAGACCCACCAGACTTCCGACACCTAACAACCAGCTCCTGCCCAGGAATGGCCTGCCCCACATACCCTGCCTTCCCCACACCACACAGACACACAAACACACACAAACACACGATGAGGGGCCTGGATTTTGGGGTTGATCAGGTGGGATCACCGTTGTGTCCTGGTCTGCACTAACCTTTCCTGGGCTGCCCCATGTTACCCTTCACTGCCTCCTGTCAGACACCCAGAGGCGACAGGGATGAGGGCTGAGCCAATGTAGGCAACAATCAAAAAGATTCTTTTCTGGGCTTTTTTGAGCCCAGATCCTGCAAAAGTTGGGATACAACAACAAAACATTTTTGCCTCTTGACTGTCTCCCGTCAAGTGAGCTGGATGGGGGACTGTGGGTGCCTGGTTACCAGAGTTCAAAGATCTGTTGAGGCCTAGGACCAAGGAGATGGGGTCATTTTTCAAGATTCCTATACCTGGACCCCTTACCTCAATCAGATTTCTCCAGAGCTGCCCCCTGGGCCCGGGCTGCTCACCCTCCTCTCTCATGTCACTTCCTGAACTGTACACAAGGAGCCTACACAGCCCTAGCCCCAGCTCCCTAGAAACCTAACTCAGGTCCTTGCTTTGAGGAGACAGAGATGAATGCAGACATCCTTTAACTTACCAGTTCTTCATCCTGGGATAGTCCCTGTGCCTCTCAGGTCCTCCCCAGTCTCCAAACCTACACCAGGGGGATCAGGCTAGAATCTACTTCCTAGGGACCTCACCTGGTGTATATGAGATAATATCTATTACCCCTGTGGGCTGGTGTCACATGTACATAAGGCACAAAATTAGAGATGGAAGAATAACAAGAAGGGGTGACAGGTAGCACAGAACACCACTCAAAACAGGCCTGGGTTCTAGCAATGTGATATTGGAACAGTCACTTCCAACTTGGCCTCACTTTCAGGTCAGCATCATGAGGGGGTTGAAACTAATGGAAATTTAGATACTGCCATCCTGCGGCATTAAACCATTCAATTGTTTACTGTTTTATGGAGAATGAGACCCAAGTGCCTCATCTTGGCCTATGAGGTGGGCAGCCTCCACAGTGGTACCCAGTAAGCCCCACCCATGGTATAGCCATCCCCGTGGAACCACTAAGTAGTTAGTAACTGGCTTCTGAACATAATAACAGCCAAAGTGATGGGATGTCTTGTCTAAATTTTAACTACACAAGTCTCTCACTTCCTCTTACTCCGTCTTTCATGTTCCATCTCTCTCTCTCTCTCTGTCGAATCCTTGTAACTGAGGAATCAAATACCAGTGTTTTGGGACTGCCCAATGTGGAGGCCTATAGAGGAGAAAAGCACGGGTGTGCCCAGGCCAACAGACAGAAAGAAACTTAGACTCTCAGTCCAAACTGAACCCTGAAGGCTGAGAGTGAACTTTGGGGCTAGTCCTCCCCCAGTTGAGCCTCAGTTGAGGCCACAGCACCAACCTGTTCAACTCACTGAGGCAGAGGCACCAAGCTGAAACGTGCCTGATTGCTGATCCACACAAATTGTGAGATAGTCAACATTTGTAGTTTTGAAATGCAAGGTTAGGGGCAATGAAGTCAGAGAGGGAAAGGTAACTGACACAGCCTACCAGGCCCTGGCCCTACCTTCCACCCCAGCTCCTGTTCTCTCCTCCCAGCCTCCCTCCAGCTGCACTGGCCACATTTCTAACCTCCTCTGGCCAAACTCACTTCTGCCTGTGAGACTCAGGACCAGTGGTGCCATCCCCCTGACACACTGCTCCCAGACCCCTGAAGGGCTGGCTCCCTCTTGTCATTCTGGTCCCAGAAAATGTCACCCCAGTGAGGCCTTTCAGACCCTCCTACCCAGTGATGCCCAGCCCTCTCTCACAGCCCCCTGCTGTGTTTCTCTACAGCACTTGCTCTTTTCTTGCTCCTGTTTTTGCTTTTGTCCATTTCCCCTCTAGGCTGTGAGCTCCTGCCAGGCAGGGACCACTTGGTCATTTTCATCCTGCACTTTGGCCCACCAGGGCACCTGGCACAGGGTGAGTGCTCAGTGCACAGCTGCTGAATGAGTACATGGGAAGATCTTGCACCCCTCTCCCTGCTTCTGACCAACTGTGATTGTGGAGATGAACACTAGAAATAGGAGGTACAAGTTGTTTCTGAGGCAGAGGGACAGCCAGAAAGACCTCTGCTTGACTCTTCTCTGCTCCAGGAGGTCAAGAAAAGTTCAGTGGACACCGTGTAAATTCCAGGTTTACAGGAGAAGGAAAGGACTTGATGTATATGTATATTATGTAATGGTTACCAAAATAAGTTTAGTTAACATCAATCACCAAGCAAACATAAAAGATTTTTTCCTGGTGATGAGAAGTTTTAGGATCTACTTTCTTAGCAACTTTCAAATGTACCACACAGCAATGTTAACTTGCATAGTGCTGTATATCAAGTATATCTCAATACAACTGAAAAAAATAAAAACAAAATCTAACTTGCCACCACTGACACAAGAGGCTGCCCGCCCCCTGGTGGCCAGCACTAGCACTGCAGCCCTCACCAAAACTCCACCAAACAGAAAGGAACCATTCTTCAGATGTCCTCAAGGCAGAGGCTCTCCAGGGTCCCAGAGGTAAAGGAGCAGGACCTGTCGGCTTCGAGAGAGTGGGGTGAATCTTGGGAGCCTACCTTTCCCCCCATCTTGCTGTCCCCCACCAGGTGTCTTCTTCATTCCTGAGGCATCCAACCTCAACCAGGACAATGACTCCCCCCTGCCTCCAGATGAGGACCCCGAGGATCCAACAAGAACTGGTCTTCTCCCTCATCTCTAGACTTGGTGTCCAGTGCTCTGGCATCTTCTTCCTTATCCCCAGTTCTCATCCACCCAAGCCCCCATGTCTCCTCAGTTCTAAATGATCTCAAGTGGGTGGAAAGCATCTTCTCAACATTTCAGAGCACAGTAGGTCATCAACAGAGAACCTAGTCCAACAGACACATTGCGAGTGCATGGAACACTTGGAGTCACCTGCTGGATGCACTCCATTTTATACAGGAGGACCCTCACTGAGGTATTCTCTCCTGTTCCCAATGCCTACACAAGGGGAGGATGGACTCATCACAGTTCTGGGTGCCCACAGAGGTGGACTGCAGGATCCCAGTCCTGTGCTCCCCAGGCTGGGCCAAGGATGGGTCTGGAACAGACAGATAGGCAGAAACCTAGGAACCTTAGGGATTCCTCTGCCCATCTCTGGGCATGTATCTAGGAGAACGAATGCCATGGTCCCCTGGGAGAGCTGCCTCCAATCTCTCTCCCTCCTGCCTCTTGTCACTTCCTCTGGGTCAGCTCTTTCTTGACTGCACCTCCATGGCCCCCACATGAGAATTCAGTGTGAGTGGGGGTGCCTATGCACATGCTATGATGAGGAGAGGAAAATGACCTCATATGGAGAGGGGTGGGCAGCAATCCTCTAAGATCTTAATGCCTCTCATTGCCAAAGGAGACCTGAGGGAAGGGGCGGAGCCTTGGCCAAGGAAGCTGGAGCTCTGTCTAGTCTTTGGGACCCGGACTACCTCCTGTGGTCTGGGCCAGTACTTGCCTCTTTCTGGGCCAGTTTCCCAACTGTACAGTGAGGGGTAAGATGTGCAACAGCACAAGCATGTGCTCGGCCAGGACAAGTCATCAGGCCCCATAGATACATTAAGTATGTTTTAAGTGTATTGAAGACATTAATATTGCTGTGCAATCATCACCACGATCCATCTTTAGAAGTCTTTTCATCCTACAAAACTGAAACTCTATACCCATTCATGAATAACCCCCCATTCCTCCTCCTCCCAGCCCCTGGCAAACACCATTCTACTTTCTGTCTCTCTGAATCTAGCGATTTCAGCAACCTCATAGAAGGGAAATCACACAAGGTTGTATTTTTGTGACTGGCTTATTTCATTTAGAGTAATATCCTGAAGGTTCATCCATGGTGTGCCATATCTTAGACTTTCCTTCCTTTGTTAAGGATGAATAATATGCCATTTTATGTATATACCACATTTTGCATATCCATACATCCCTGGACAGATAGCCTAGCCGGGCCCAAAACCAAGCCCAAAATAAAATGGGGCCCCAACCAGACTTTTATCAACGGTCCCCTGGAGACTACTTTCTTAAGCCACGTTCCATATATTTACTAAGGATCTAGTCTTGGGCCATGAGTTGTTTTTCAGAAACTCCGTTTTTCCTCCTTGAGCAAGTTTCAACTGGTTTGAACCAGTGAGACCACAAGACGGCTGGCAAGACTCAAACCGTCACTGCTGTTTGAGTCAAGTGACTGGAGGATGACGTAGGGGACCAAGAACTCAGCTGCCAATCATGTTAAGGACACTGCCTTTTGAACGTGGGATGTATGACAGAACATGAAAATCTACTTGCGCAAAATGCGTAGGACTGCCCCCAACCTCCCACACCCACTCCTTTGCCCTTAAAAAGCCCTTTCAACTGCCCATTGGGGAGAAGGATTTAACCTTTGGCTCCTGTCTCCCTGCTGGCCAACCTCGTAATAAAGCTTTTTCCCTTCTACAAGAGCGGTATCTCATGGTTGGCTTAAGGGGTGCATTGGGCAGCGAGCCCTTCCTCGGTTATGATACTTGGGTGGCTTCTATGTTTTACCTATTATGAATACTGATGCTATGAATATGGGTGTTGAAATATGTTTTGAAGAATATGCTTTCAACTCTTTGGGGGCGTATATACCCAGAATTGAAATTGCTGGGTCCTATATAATTATATTTTTAATTTTTTTTAGGAATTGCTATACTGATTTCTACAGCAACTATATATTTTATCTTCCCAAGACAGTGCACAAGGGTTCCAACTTCTCCACATCTTGACCAACACTGGTTCTATTCTTTTTCTTCTTCTTCTTCTTTTTTTTTTTTTGGATGCCATCGTTTTTTTTTTTTGATCGATGAATGTGAGGTGGTCTCTCACTGTATTTCTGATTTGCATTTCCCTAATGATTACTGATGATGAGCGTCTTTTCATATGCTTATTGGTTATTTGCAGATCTTCTTTGAGGAAACGTCTACTCATGTACTTTGTTCAAATTTGATTTGGGTTGTTTGATTTTTGTTGTTGAGTTTAGGAGTTCTCTATCTATTCTGGATATTAAGCCCTTGTCAGACACATGGTTTGCAAATATGGTCGCCCATCCTGTGAGTTGTGCTTTTACTGTTGATAATGTCTTTTGAGATACAAAACTTTTTAATATCCATGAAGTCCAGCATGTGTATTTTCTTATTTTATTGGCTGCTCCTTGGGGGTCATATCCTTGAAATCATTACCAAATCCTATCTTGTAAAGTTTTGTCTTATGTTTTCTTCTAAGAGTATTATAGTTTTAGCTCTTACATTTAGGTCTTTGATCTATTGGGAATTAAGCTTTGTATATGGTGTTAGGTAAGGGTCCAAGTTGATTCTTTTGCATGTAGATATCCACATTTTCCAGCACAACTTGTTGAAAGGGCTTTTCCCCTTTGAATAATCTTGGCACCCTTGTCAAACATCATTTGATCACATGAGTGAGGGTTAATTTCTGGGCTCTCAATTCTGTTTCCATTGGTCAATATGTCTGTCTTTATGCTATGACAATGCAGTTTTGATACTGTAGATTTGTAGTAAGTTTTCAATCAGGAAGAATCAGTCCTCCAACTTAGTACCTTCTTTCAAGATTATTTTTGGTATCTGGGCTTACTTGAGATTCCATAAGAATTTTAGGATGGGTTTTTTTCTATTTCAGCACAAAACGTCCTTGGGATTTTGGTAAGGACTGCACTGGATTTGTTGATCTCTTTGGATAATGTTGACATCGTCACAATAAGGAGTCTTCCAATCCATGGTGATGGGATGTCTTTCATTTCTAGTAGTGCCGGGTGGTTGTTCAGGTTGAGGGGGTGGCACTCCTAGAGGTAGTCGTGCAGAAACCCACAATTCCTCCTCACTGTGCCTTCACCATTTCCTTAGAACTCATCGACCATCAACAGAAGAGAAAAATGCATGTAAAATGCATGTGGGAAATTTGCAAGGACTGGGTGTGCCAGTCAGTGCGCACCCAGGATCCGAACCCGGGCCCCCAGTAGCGGAGCATGCACACTTAACCGCTAAGCCACTGGGCAGGCCCTGGTGTCTTGTTTTAAACACATGACTTCTGTTGGTCCTTGATTTCCCCAGTTACACCCCAGCTGTCCTTTCACTGACCATTGTTGGTCACACACCCACTGCACCTGCCTCCAATCCTTCCCCTTCAACACCGTAATCTCACACACAGCTCCTCCCGACACTATCATGGCATCTCCCACCACACGTCCCCTATACCTTCCATACAGCCATCAAGATGCTTCACAAACACCATCACCATTTATGTCCAGTGGGCTGAGAGGGCTGCCCGTGCACTGGGAATCAGGAGTCACAGGGTCTGTCACTTGGCCTCCAATCACCTACTGTACCCCAGATGAAGGGCTTACCCTGCGGAGACACTCACTAGTAGCCAACTCCATCGAACAACAACATCTTTGCCCCAGGCTTCCTTCAAAATTATCCCCCCACTTTCTGCCCCAACTGCTCCTTGAGGGGTCATTTTGGGGCAGCCTTTGAGGCCACCTTGGTGATTTTGTGCCCAGGCCCAGACAGCTCTTGGCCCACAAACACTTTAACCATAACCTCTGAAATCATATAGCACAGGTAACCAGTGAATGGGTGCAAATTACTGGTTTTACCTCAAGACACCTAAGGAATATTTCACACCAGGAGCATCCATTTTTGGGTTTTACTGTGGGCTGATATCACAAGGCTCTCATCCAGTGAGCTTCTCTCTTCCCCAATCCCGTGAACAGCTTTCTCCAGGTTATATTGTGCAATGCATTATTGTCTCTCTCTCAGCCTGCTTCTCTCAGGTCGCAGGTCCTTTGAGTTTCCTGCCCTGACTAGCTACCATCAACCCATAGAAACAATGTCAGTCCTATAGCACTGGGTGTTCAGTTCTACTAGGATTGACTGACTGGACTGGGCACAGGTGTGGTGGCCCTACCCACACAAAATCAGGAAACTGAGGCAACTAAGAGGTATCAACAACCTTAACACAACATGGACAACAACTCCATAGGAACATATCCTAGCCCTTGAACAACAGTCTCATGAGTCTCTCGCCTAAATGGTTTTAGAAAATGGCCTGGCCCTAGACTGTCTATACTGGCCAAGGAAGGAGGGGTTGGTGCCTTTCCTAGAACCACTTGGTGAGTGTACATCAACAGAGAAGTTCAAACCTACCTCCACCAAATGGCCCAAGAGGTTAAAATATTGCATAATATTACCCAAATCTTTGAATAGATACCAAAGGCCCCCGAGATCACTGACCTATTTTCATGGCTGGTCTCTCCATTTTGTGGACAATTGAAATGGACTGGATTTTAGATTGTTGCTTGTATAATCATAGGATTTGTTACTATAGCCCTCGTCGGATGTTTACTCTCTCGGCTACAACCTGCCATACTCCTAATAACTCCATTAATTACACTTATTAAATATACTAACCAACTTAAAATTAACCAATACCCTGATTAACTTAAAAAATTCAAAATTTTTATGTGGAAAATCTGCTTAACATAGAATACACCGTTTTAAGCATTTCAAAGTATACATTTCTGTGGCTTTTAGCACAATGATTATGTCGTGTGGCTATCACCACTATCTAATTCCAGAACATTTTCAACACCCCCAAACAAACCCATACTCATTCACATTCTATTTTCTGCTAACCCAAACCCATGGAAACAACTCATTTGTTTTCTCCCCCTATGGATTTCCCTATTCTGGACAGTTCATTCAAATGGCATCATGTTATCTATTGCCTTTGTGGATGGCTTCAGTGAGCACACATGTTTCAAGGTTCACCCATGGCCTAGTATGTAGCAGTACTTAATTCCTTTTTATGGCTTATAATATCCTATATTATGATTAGGCCACATTTGGTTTATGCAGTGATAACTGGATAGAAATTTGGGTTTGTTCCACTTTTGGACCATTGTGAACACTGTTGCTTTGAATGTCTATGGGCAAGTTTGCTCTTTTGGACATATCTACCATGGGCCTCTCCAGGTCAATGGTAATTCTAGGTTTAAGATTTTAGAAAATGCCAAGTTGTTTTCTGCAGTGGCTGCATCATTTTACTTTCCCACCAGTAATGTATGTGGGTTTCCCTTTCTCCACATCTTTACCAACACTTGTTATTTTCCATTATGTTGAATATAGCCTTCATTTTGAGCATGAAAATCGTGCTTTGAATTTGCATTTTCCTAATAATTAATGATGCTGAGCATCTGTCTTGTGCTTATTGGCCACCTATATATTTCCTAGAGACATGTCCATTCCAGTTGGTTACCCCGTTTCATTGACTTGTCTTTTATAATTGAGTTCTAAGAGATCTTTATATATTCTCAAAATAACAGCTTTCTCACTTATATAAGTTGCAAATAGTAGGAGACTTCAAAGACCCACTTTTAACAGTGGATAGAATATCCAGACAGAAAATCAGGAAATAGCAGACATGAAAACATTAAATACTAAATGGACCTATCAGACACACACAGAACATTTTACTGGACAGCAACAAAATGCACACTCTTCTCATGGGTGCACAGACAATTTTCCAGAACAGATCACGTGTTAGGTCACAAAACAAGTCTTAACAAGATTAAGAAGACTGAAATAATACCAAGTAACTTTTCTAAACACAATGGCATGAAACCAGAAGTCAATAACAGAAGGAAAACTGGAACATTCATAACACGTGGAAGTTCAACAAAAACTCTTAAACTTAAAAGTAGATCAAGGGGCCGACAGGTGCTGTAGCGGTTAAGTGCGTGTGCTTCGCTGCTGGTGGTCCGGGTTCGGATCCTGGGCACACATCGATGCATGCTTGTCAGGCCATACTGTAGTGGCATCTCACATAAAGTGGAGGAAGATGGGCAAGGATGATAGCTCTGGGCCGGTCTTCCTCAGCAAAAAGAGGAGGATTGGCATGGATGTTAGCTCAGGGCTGATTTTCCTCACACAAAAAAAGGTAGCTCAAAGAAGAAATCAAAAGTGAAATTAGAAAATAGCTCAAAACATACAAAAAGAAACAATAGGGGCCGGCCCGGTGGTGCAAGTGGTTAAGTGCATGCGCTCCACTGCGGCGGCCCGTGGTTCGCTGGCTCAGATCCCGGGTGTGCACCGACGCACCACTTGGCAAGCTATGCTGTGGCAGCATCCCATATAAAGTGGAGGAAGATGGGCACGAATGTTAGCCCAGGACCAGTCTTCCTCAGCAAAAAAAAATAAAATAAAATAAAAGAGGATTGGCAGATGTGAGCACAGGGCCAATCTTCCTCAGCAAAAAAAAAAAAAAAAAAATTAAAAGAAAAAGAAAGAAACAATAAACACACCAAAACTTATAGGATGCAGCAAAAGTAGTAGTAAGAGGACAGTTTATAGTGATAAACTTGTACATTATAAGAGAAGAAAGATGTCAAAGAAACAATCTGACTTACAACACACAGCATTAACAAAAGAAAAAATGAAACCCAATGTTAGCAGAAGGACGGAAGTCACCAAGAGGAGAGTGGAAAAAAATTGAAAGACAGTATGGAAGATCAATAAAAGTAAAAGTTGAGTTTTGGAAAAAATAAAATTGAGAAACCCTTAGATAAAATATCTAGGAAAACAAAGATAGATGACTCAAACTAAATCAGAAATGAAAGAGGAGGCATTACAACTGATGCTTCAGAAAGAAAAAGATCAGAAGAGACTATTCTGAGCTAGTGTACACTCGTAAATTGGGTAACCTAGACAAAATAGATAAATTCCTAGAAACAACCTATGAAAGCTGAATCATGAAGAAATAGAAATCTTGAACAGACCAGTAACAAATAAGCAGACTCAATCAGTAATCAAACACCTCCCAACGAGAAGGGACTTCTCCACTCTGCCTGACCTTAGCCAGCCTGCCCCAGCCCCAGGCTGACTCCTGTGGACCTAGCTGGCTCCCTGTAAGTTTCCGCAAATCCAGGCCCCTGGTTCACCCTGGAGCATGCCAGCTCTGGGGGCCTCAAGCAGCATCCTTGACACCAGGCTCCCACCGGCTCCTGGAAACCCAGGGCCCCATCTCAGCCTAGGGGCTGCCATCTTCAACAGCCCTAGGTGGCTCCTGTGACCCCAAGTGGTGTCCTTGGCACCAGGCTCCTGGTGGGCTCTGGTGAATCCAGACCCTGGTTCACCCAAGTTTCTGCGTACTCCAGGCAGCCACAGGAAACACTCATAGTCACAGGCAGCTTCTGTACCAGGGCACCCAGTGGGCTCCCACACCCCAAGACCCCAAGTCACTCCAGCACTTGCTGGCTCCAGCAACCCCAGGTAGATTCTATGGCACCAGGATCCCCAGGGGCTGCTGGGAACTCAGGCCCATGGCTCACCACACCACCTGCCAGTTCCAGGAGCCGTAGACAGCTCTCATGGAACCAGGCCCCTGGCAGGCTCCCACAAAACCAGGCTCCCAGCTCAACCAGGTGCTTGTTGACTCAGGCGGTCCCAGGCAGCTCACATGGCACCAGGCACCGGCAGGTTCCCATGAACCCAGGCTTCCATCTTGACCCAGTGCCTGCTGGCTTCTGCAGCCTCAGGCAGCTCCTGTGGCCCCAGGCTCCCAGCAGGCTCCCAGGAATCCAGACATCTGGCCTACCACAGCACAAGCTGTCTCTCGTGGTGCCAGGCTCCTGGCAGTCTCCTGTGAACCAAGGCTCTCAGCTCATCCCAGCACTGGCGAACTCTCATGGCCCTGGATGACTCCTGTGGCTGCAGGCTCTCAAAGAGGACCTTTCAAAACAGGCTCCAGTGGGGCGACTCATGAACTCAGGGTCCCAGCTGTGCCCAGGGCCAGACACAATACCATAGACCCAAGCTTTCCACTCACCCCAGTACCAGGCTGCCCAAGGACTCCAGCAGCAAGCCCTCCCCTGGACACTACCAGATGGCCTACACAGGACCCCTAGATGGGATGACTGTGAAGGTTTTGATTTGCTAAAGCCAGTCTGTAAAGAGTGGAAGAGGTGCCTACTTCCTCAAATTTCCAGACACCAATGGAGGCCACAAGGATCATGAATAATCAAAAACCCATGACAGGGCCGGCTCCGTGGCTTAGCGGTTAAGTGCACGCGCTCTGATGCTGGCGGCCCGGGTTCGGATCCCGGGAGCGCCCCGAGGCACCACTTCTCCGTCTAACTCGAGGCCGAGTCCCACGTACAGCAACTAGAAGGATGTGAACCTATGACATACAACTATCTACTGGGGCTTTGGGGAGAAAAAACTGAATAAATAAAATCTTTAAAAAAAAAAAAAAACCCATGACACCACCAAAGAAAAAGAATAAAACTCCAATGACTGACCAAGGAATGGAGGTATAGGAACTATGTGACAAAGACTTCAGAACAACCCTCTTTGAGAAATTCATAAAACTCTAAGGAAACATAGATAGACTACTAAATGAAATAAGGAAACAGTGCATGAACAAGTGAGAAGTTCACTATAGAAACAGAAAATATTAAGGAAAAGCAAACAGAAACCCTAGAGTTGAAGAACACAATGACTGAACTGAAGAATTCAATAGAGAGCTTCGAAATCAGATTCAACTATAACAAGAAATAATTAGTGAACTAGGAGATGTGTCATTTGTCATCATCCAGTCAAAGAAGCAAAAAGAAAAATAGGAATGGATAGGAACAGGGAAAGGCAGTGTGAATTATGGGATACCATGAAAAGAAATAGATAAGCATTATTAAAGTACCAGAGGAGAAGACAGGGATAAAGGAAAAGAGTGTTTACTTAAAATAAGTAGCAGCTGACACCTTCCCAAATCTGGAGAGAGATTTACACATCCAAGGTCCTGAAGCCGATCTGTCAACCTAAAATTTAAAACTAAATCTTTCTTCTCCAAGACACATTATAACAAAACTACCTGAACTCAAAAAAAGGATCAAACAACATGATCAAGTTCAACATGATGCAAGTCAATGAATGTGATACACCACATTAATAGAATGAATGATGAAAATCACAAAAAAAATCTCAATCGATGCAGAAAAAGCAGTTTGACAAAATTCAACAGCCCTTCATGATAAAAATTCTAAATAAAAGGTTACAGAAAGAACATACCTGAACATAATAAAAGGTTTACATGACAAAACCCACAGCTAACATCATATTGAACAGTGAAAGGTTGAAAGCTTTCTTGCTAAGACAAAGAACAAGACAAGGGTGCCCAGTCACAACACCACTTTTCAACATACCACTGCAAGTCTCAACCAGAGACATTTGGCAACGAAAAGAAATAAAATCCATCTAAATTGGAAACGAAGAATCAAAGTGGTCTCTGTTTGCAGATGATATGATTTTATATAAAGAAATACCTAAGGACTCCCCCCAAGACTGTTAGGACTAATAAACGAATTCACTCAAGCTTCAGGAGACAAAAACAACAGATAGAAATCTGTTGACTTTCTGTACACTAACAATGAACTATCTAAAAAAGATATAAAGAAAAAAATCCTACTTACAATAACATCAAAAACAGTAAAATACTCATAAATAAATTTAACCAAGAAGGTGAAAGATCTAGACACTGACAACTATAAGACATTGATGAAAGAAATCAAAGACACAGAGAAATGAAAAGATATCTTATGTTCATGGATCAGAAGAATTAATATTATTAAAATGTCCGTGTTACCCAATGCCATCTCAAGATTCAATGCAATTCCTATTAAAATTTCCATGACATTTTTCACAGAAATAGGACAACCAATCCTTTTTTTTTTAAAGATTTTATTTATTTTATTTTTCCCCCCAAAGCCCCAGTGGATAGTTGTATGTCGTAGCTGCACATCCTTCCAGTTGCTGTATGCGGGACTCGGCCTCAGGATGAACGGAGAAGTGGTGCCTCGATGCGCACCCGGGATCCGAACCCGGGCCGCCAGCATCGCAGCGCGCGCACTTAACCGCCAAGCCACAGGGCCGGCCCATGGACAACCAATCCTAATATTCATATGGATCCACAAAAGACCTCCAATAACCAAAACAACCCTGAGAAAGAAAAAGCTGAAGGCATCACATTCCTGAATTCAAATTTTATTACAAATCTATAGTAATAAAAACGGTAATGATACAGGTATAAAATGAGACACATAGACCAATAGAACAGAATCAAAGGCCCAGAAATAAAACAACACACATACACTTTGCTAACAGTTGATGAGTCAGCTAAGAAGACTCCATGGGGAACAGATAGTTTCTACAATAAATGGTGTTGGGAAAACTGGATAACCACAGGCAGAAAACTGAAATTGGACCCCTATTTTACAACACTCTAAAAATAATCCCAAATTGAATTAAAGACTTAAATGCAAGTCACCAAATATAAAACAACTAGAAGAAAATATAGAGAAAACAGCCCCAAGAAACTCGTCTTGACAATGATTTTTTTGGATATAACATCAAAAGTGCAAACAACAAATGTAAAACTTAACAAGTGGGATGACATCAATCTAAAAATCTTCTGCACAGCAAATAAAATAATTGGCAAATTAAGGGGTTAATATCCACAGTATATAAGAAACTCTTACAACTCAACAGCAAAGAAACCAACAAAACAATATGAAAATGGTCAAAGGACCTGAATAGATACTTTTCCAAAGAAGACATAAAAATGGTTAACAGGTACCTGAGAAGATGCTCGTAATCACTCACCATCAGGGAAATAAAATCAAAACTACAATGAGATATCACCTCACACCTGCTAGAATGGTTATTTTCAAAGAGACAACAGACAACAAGTGTTGATGAGGCTGTGTAGAAAAGAGAACCCTGTGAACTGTTGGTATGAATGTAAATGCTACAGTCACTATGGAAAAAATATGGAATTTTCTCAAAAAAATAAAAATAGAAATACTATATAAATGAGCAATTCGCCTTCTGGTTGTATATCCAAAGGAAATGAAGTCACTATTCTGAAGAGATATCTGCACCCCTATGTTCATTTCAGCATTAATCACAAACTGAGGACGTGGACACAATCCATGTGTCCATCAATGGATAAATAGATAAAGAAAATGTCAGACATATGTATATATACATGAAATATATAATGGAATATTATTTAGCCATGCAAGAGAATGAAATCATGCATTTTGTAACAACACAGATGGAACTTGAGGCATTACGCTAAGTGATATAAGTCAGACAGACAAAGACAAATACTATATATTCTCACTAATGTGAAACCTAAAAAAGCCCAACTCAAAGGAATAGAGGCTAGAATGGTGTTTGCAAGGACATTGGGCGTGGGGGAAAGTGGGAGAGGTAAGTCAAATTGCACAAATTTCTAGCTGTAAATGAATAAGTTTTGGGGATTTAATGTACAGCATGGTGACCATAATTAACAATAATATATTATAGACTTGAAAGTTGTTAAGAGAGTAGATCTTAAAAGTGATCGCTAGAAAAAACAAGTTAATTATGTGAGGGAATGGAGATGCTAACTCACTGTATTGTGGTAATCCTTTCACAAATCATCTTGAACACCTAAAACTTACATGTGTTATATGTCACTAATATTTCAAGAAATCTAAAAAAAAAATCTCTCAACAAAGTAAAACCCAGGACCATATGACTGCAGTGGTGAATTCTACCAAACATATAAAGAAGTTTTAAAAACAAGCCTTCTTACACTCTGTCAAATATTGAAAAGGAGAGAACACTTCCAAACTCATTTTACGACGCCAGTATTACCCTGATACCAACACTAGACAAGGACACTAAAAGAAAATAAAATTACAGACCATTACCCCTGATGAACATAGATGCAAAAATCCTCAACAAAATGCTAACAAATTGAATTCAACAGCGTATTAAAAGAATTATACACTACCACCAAGTGAAATTTATTCCTGATATACAAGGGTAGATTAACACACAAAAATCGATCAATGTAATATGCAACATCAAGAAAATGAAGGGGAAAAAACATGACCATCTCGACTGATGCACAAAAACCCTTTGACAAAATTCAACAGCCTTTCATGTTAAAACACTCGAGAAACAAGGAATAGGAAGAAAAACGCACAGCAAACACAAAACTCAGTGATGGAAGACTGAAAACTTTTCCTCAAAGCTCTAAGATCAGGAACAAGGCAAGGATGCCCACTTTCACCACTTCTATTCAACACAGTACTGAAAGTTCAAGCCAGAACCATGACGCAATAAAAATAAATAAATAAAAGGCATCCAAATTGGAAAGAAAGAAGTAAAATGGTCTCTGTTTGATGATGATATCATCTCATATGTAGAAAATCTGAAAGACTCCACAAAAAGCCGTTTGATCTAACAGAGAATTCAGGAAAGTAGCAGGATACAAAGTCAATACACAAAAATCAGTTGCATTTCTATACATGAACCGGGAGCTCTCTGAAAAGGAAATTACAAAAACAATTCATTTATAACAGTATCAGAAAGAATAACATGCTTAGGAATTAACTTAACCAAGGAGGTGAAAGGCTTTCGCCATAAAAACTACAAAACATTTCAGAAAGAAATTAAAGAAGACATACATAAATGGACACACATCCCATATTCATGGATTGGAAGGTTTAGTATTGTTAAAGTGTCAATATTACCCAAAGCAGTCTACAGATTCAATGTAATCCCTATCCAAATCCTAATGATGTTTTTTGCAGAAATAGAAAAACTCGTCCTAAAACTCACATGGAATCTCAAGAGACTCAGAATAGCCAAAACAATCCTGGAAAAGAAGAACAAAACTGGAGGACTCACATTTCCTGATTTCAAAACTTACTACAAAGCCACAGTAATCAACAGTATGGTATTGGCATAAAGGCAGACATAGAGACCAATGGCATAGAATAGCTAGCCCAGAAACAAACCCTCACATATATGGTCAAGTGATTTTTGACAAGGGTGCCAAGACCATGCAATGGAGAAAGGTTTCTTGTCAACAAATGGTACTGGGAAAACTGGATATCTGCATGCAAAAGAATGAACTTGGACCCTCATCCAACACCATATACAAAAATTAACTCAAGGATATAAATGTAAGACTTAAAATAAGAAAACTCTTAGAAGAAAACAGGACAAAATCTTTATGACACCGGACTTGCCAATGATTTCTTGGATATGACACCAAAGGCACAGGTAACGAAAGAAAAACAACGGAGAAATTGGACTCCACAAAAACTTTATAAGTTGGTACATCAAGAGGCACTGTGCATAGAGTGAAAAGGCAACCCACAGAGTGGGAGAAAATATTTGCAAATCATATTTCTGACAAGACACTGGTATCCGGAATATACAGAGATGTCTTAAAACTGAACAACTAAAAAACAAGCCAATTCAAATATGGGCAAAGGACTTGAAGAGACAGTTCTCCAAAGACTTATGAATGGCATATAAGCACATGAAAAGACGCTCAACACCACTAATCATTAGGGAAATGCAAATCAAAACCACAATGAGACACCACCTCACACCCACTAAGATGAGTGCTACAGGAAAGATATAAAACAACATGTGTTGGACAGGATGCGGTGAAATGGGAATCCGTGTACACTGTTGATAGGAATGTAAAATGGTGCAGCCGCTATGGAAAACAGTATGAATGTTCCTCAAAAAATTGAATATAGAATTATCACATGATCCAGCAATTCCACTTCTGGATATACACCCAAAGGATCTGAAAGCAGAGCCTTGAAGAGATATTTGTACACCCATGTTCATAGCAGTATTATTCACAATAGCTAAAACGTGGAAACAACCCCAGTGTCCACTGACACATGAATGGATACACAAAATGTAGTATATCCATACAACAGAATATTATTCAGCATTACAAAGGACGCAAATTCTGCAATATGCTACATGTGTATACACCTTGGGGACATTATGCTAACAGAAATAAACCAGTCACAAAAAGAAAAATACTGTATGATTCTGCTAACATCAGGAAGGGAGACTAGTGAAAATCACAGAGATGGAAAGTGGAATGGTGGCTGCCAAGGGCTGGGGGGAGGGAAGAAGGGAGAGTTATTGTTTAATAGGTATAGGGTTTCAGATTTATAAGAGATATGGGGATGAATAGTGGTGATGACTGTGCAACAGCGTAAATGTATTTAACGCCACTGAAGTGTACACTTAAAAATGGTTAAGATGGCACAGTTTTTGTTATGTATATTTTAACTCAATATACAAAAAGGAAAAAAAAAAGAAATTAGCTATCAAGCCACAAAAAGACGTAGTGGACTTTTAAATACATACTGCTAAGTGAAAGAACCCAACTGGAGAAGGCTATATACTCTGTTCCATAGTTTTCATATATTCCAATTACACGACATTCTAGACAAGGCAAAACTATAGAAACAGTATAAAGATCACTGTTGCCAGGAGTTGGAAGGCAAGGGATGAAGAGGCAGAGCACAGAGATTTTCGGGCAATCCAACACATCTGTAGGATACTGTCATGGTGGATGCATGAGATTATGCATTTGTCAAAATCCAAGTATGTGACAGTGAGACAGTGAACCTTAATGTAAACCACCGACTTGGTTATGAACACTGTAGCAGCATCAGCTCCTCACTTGTAAGGAATGAGCAGCACTAACACAGGTGGTCATGCAAGATGTTAACAGTAGGGGAAACTGTGGGGGAGGAGGGAGAAATGCTCTGCTCTCTCTGCTGAATTTCTCTGACCATCTAAAACTTTCCTAAAAAAACAATCTATTAATTAAAAAATAATCAATGGAAGGTAAGGAGTGGGTAGAAATATGGACAAAACAGGAATATCAGAATATTAATAAATGTTGAAGCTGGGTAATAGGGACATGGGAGGCTATCAGACTTCTCTATTTAATTTGTGTATGTTCAAGGTTTTCCACAATAAAACATTTTTAAAGCTCCAGATTAAATCTAGATTATATGTACAAGGAATCAAAGAATGTGAAGAAAACAGATATTTTTGAAGCAAGTACTCAAGGGGCACACTAAGGGAAGGTGCAATCACACTGGATAGAGAGTGAACGTCCTGGTTCTACCAGGAAGATTCAGAGCTCAGTGAGCAAGGCAGGCGACAGCACAGTCAGGAAAGTGACAGATAATGAACACGGAAAAATTTTCGCCCTCACTAATCACAGAAATGCCAACGATGGGCCCTGACAGAACTGCCAGGGGATTTACAACGTTGTGACACTCACAGTTAGAGCGGGCTCAGGGACAGTGTACCACGTCCTGTGAGAAGGCCAATCATCACCGGCTTTCTGGAGGGCAAACCTCTGGAACCCTGGAACTTGCAGGCCACTGGCCCGGCTGTTCTGTTGTACGGAATCTGTCCCAAAACAAAGGTATTGGGTAAAGATGATAGACTGAATAAACACATGTAGAGCCCCCTTGACATAAAGTCCCTAAAAAGTGACCCAAAGATTCCTTGATTGATGAACAAATTCATAATAGCCCTAAGAACCATCAAGAGAGCCGACATTTTGAGGAAGACATCAAAGAGAACCAGCAGTTCGTGACCGGGGACCCCAGTGGGGAGCTCCTGGTGGGCCGTGGAAACCTAGCCAGGGTGCCCTCTCCCTCTCCTCCTCGTCCCCCTGCCGCTCACCTAACACCTCCTGTATTGCCCCTCCACTCTCAGCCACTGCCCACATCGCACTCCAGCAACACAGGAACAGAGGCACAGGGCGCCCTTTCCACCAGCACATCTGTCCTCTTGCTCTCTGCACCTGCCCAGGCGGTGAAGCCCAGCCCTGCACTTCCTCGGGCCCAGCATGCTCCTCCCTGACCCTCAGGCTCCTCCTCTCCATCCGGTCCTACCTGCAGCAACTGTTAACTCATCTCCACCTTACAAACAAAACTCTCCCTTGGACGCATGCTCCTTTTTGGCTACTGCCCACTTTCCCGACTCCCCTTCATGGCTAAACCTCTTAAGTAAAGTGTCTCATACCTACTGCCCTCCCATGGCCCCCCTTCCCCCAGCTTCATTCCCACCCTCTCAAGGAGACTGAGGTCACCAGTGATCCCCTGTGGCCGAGTCCAGCCATCTTCTCTCCATTCTGATCAGAGCTGTATCCGACCCAGCTGAGCACCCCTCCTTTCTGCAATACCCTTTTCCCCTCATGGCTCCTGAGACTCCATGCTCCACCGTTTCAGTCTCCATTCCTGGACCCTCTTCAGCTGCACCTCTGTAAACACTGCCTGCTCCTAGGCTGGGCCCTGGTCCCTTCTACAGCTACAGTGTCTCCAAGAGACCTCATTCAATTCCATGGTTTTAAACATCTCTGACCTCATCCCGACTCTGCAGACACACTGATGCAACTTTAAGAGGTTAGGTGCTGGCTCCCCAGTGTTAGCACCTAAGAAGTATCACAGACTCGATTCCTCTCAAAATTTTACTGTCATATGAGTTCCAAAATAGCATCAAATATTTCCAAAAAGGAGGAAAAATTTGGCAACAATAAATAGTAGTGAACAAAGTAACCAATAAAAAGTCTACTTGCATATTACCATCGTTGCTTGATGGGGAAAATAAGAAAATAGAACAAAGTAAGATCAGACAGTCTCGAGCTGGGGAGTGGAAGGTGATGAGTTGGGAGTGTAGAACACAGGAACTGATCAACTCTAAGCATTTACAGAAAGAGAGGCAGAAATGGTTGTTCCTGGGCCGGCTCCGTGGCTTAGCGGTTAAGTGCGCGCGCTCTGATGCTGGCGGCCCGGGTTCGGATCTCGGGCGCGCCCCGAGGCACCACTTCTCCGTCCAATGCGAGGCCGAGTCCCACGTACAGCAACTAGAAGGATGTGAACCTATGACATGCAACTATCTACTGGGGCTTTGGGGAGAAAAAAATGAATAAATAAAATCTTTAAAAAAAAAAAGAAATGGTGTTCCTAAAAGCTGAAAGACACCCACTAGAAGAATAGAAAAATCATGAGAAAGCCTAACAAATTAAAAATTAAATTAAATGGTAGACTCAAATTCCAATTTATCGATAATCACAATTGTAAATGGATCAAATTGCTCTAGAAAAACATGAAGGCTCTCAAGTTGAGTTAAAATAGAGTTATAAAATAAAGGGATATAATATGGTTGAAACTAAGGATATAAAGAAATAAGACTTTAAATGGGACCAAAAGGGGTTCTCTGTGTTGATAACTGTCAGGAACACTTATACACATAACAATATGGTCTTGAAACATAAAGAAAAACTGGACAAACAAGAAGACACAGGCACCTCAAGAATCACAGGGAAACCTAACTTACTTCTCTTAGAAATCCACAGGTCAAGTGATACAGTAAGTTAGGAAACAGATCTGATGATGAACACAAAAAAGCTAGATCTAGACTCAGCCCAAGGGACAACAACAACATAAGCAACTAGTGGAGAGGAAACATTCTTCTCAAACCACAATGAAACAGTCACCACAATGGACTGTGTGCTAAGCCACAGTGAAATCTCTAAAGAGTCCAAAAAGCAGAAATCTATAAGTGACCATATTACCGGACCTTAAAGCAATAAAAGTAAAAAATAGTCACAAAATATTGGCTCCCCTCCCCCAACCTATCCACTTGAAAATCTATCCAAACCCTTCTAAATCTCTCAGGTTAAAGAGGGAATCCAGACAGACAGGACAACTTCTTTAGAAAAGAACAGCAATGAGAGGAGCATGAGACAAATTTATGGCGTGGGGACAAAGGGACAGAAGAAGGGACACAGCCGCCACTGCAGGTATCAGGGAATATCAACTGTACACGAAGAAGCTGAGCACTTCCCTCCAGGAGCCAGAACAACACCACAATAAAAGCAACATCAGCAGACTGAAGTGAGGATTCACAAGACAGGAACAACAATGTAGACCTGAGAAATGGAGTCAAGGGCTGACTGTCTGGAAAGACCTGTAACAGTGAGAAACATTGCACAATTTGACCAAGAGGAACAGACAAAGGCACCAAACTGTACCATCAGGTACAAGAAACTACAGAAACAGCTTTCACGTGATAGGAGAACATAGGGGATAACTCTGACCAGGACATCAGGGGTCTCAACTGGAGCTGTCCTTCCCCCGGGATGCATCTGGAAACACGGATGCATCTGGAAACACGTAGGATGCATTTTGTTTCTTGCTTTGTGTTTTCTTAATGGTTGTTGCCCTGGGGGTCCGGGAGGTCCTGAACAGCCAGTCACATAGAGCTGTTTGCCTCCTGAAGTGTTACTGACATCTGGGAAGACGAGCACTGATCCAGATTAAATGAACAATGTGGTAGGGAAATGTTCTCCATGGGTGTATAACAGGCAAAAGATGGTACCCTCAATACATAAGGAATATCGAGAAACCAATGTTTACAAGGACTAAACTGTAAAAGAGCAGGAAAATCAGAAATATAGCCAATAAACACACCAACAATATATCCAAACTATTCGTACAGTTGGAGAAATATGTATGTAAAACACAGGAAATAGTCTAGGAGATTATACAACAAATTTTACTACCAACAAGGAATAAAAGTTGGGAGGTATGTGAGAAATAGGAGTTTTCACCACTTGTTAGCTTGTATATTTCTGGAGTGTTTTAATTTTTACAAAAGAGAATGTATTCTACTCAAAAAGATGTTTAAAATTTTAAAGAAATTATTAAAATGTTCAAAATGACTTCAGTTCAAGGATATTCATTAAAACATGAAGGGAAAGAACCTCCCCCCATGACTTTAAGAGTCTCCTGTAACTTTTCTAATAGCTTACTATGTCGATTTTATTTCACATTTAGATCCTAACTCATTGGAATTTACATTTGTGTGAGGGATGCAACAGAAGCTGATTTTCCCCTGTTCAAGTGGAAAACCAACCGTCCAGGTACAATTCATTGCGTAGGTCTGGCTTTCCCAGCTGACCTGCAATGCCTCCTTCCCCACCTGCTAAACCCTGACAACTACCGCTGCCTCTCGAGCGCCCTAGAGCGAGCGGGGTGAGCTCTGCAGCCTGGGCTCCCTGTCTGCGAGGGGCGGCTACCAGCAGAGCCTTCTCCCAAGACAGCAGCAGGCATGCTGCACACAGAAGTGCTCAGGGGCCGTCTGCTGCAGAGCAGAAAACCCCTCATGGTGAGCAGGCAGTGGGGGAGCCCCGAGCCCCAGGACTGACCTCGGCGGGGGGCAGCAGGCTGCTAAGGCAGGGAGCCCCCTCCCTTCAGCTCGTCCAGCTCCTCCTGCAGCGTGTGCACCTGGCTGTCGGCAGTTGCCCCTCTTCAGCTCGCCGTTCTTCTCCACCTGCTCCTGCAGGCGGCACCGAGCTCCTGTTCCCCCGGGAGCAGAAGCAGTAGGAGTGCAGCAGTCGAGGAGATCTTGCGCCCCCAGTGCTGACAGGATGACGCAGCTGAGGGACGTAGCGCTGGTGTCCCTGTGCTCGCCCTGCACAGCTTCTGCGGCTGGCTTCAGGGTGACATCTGTTGGAGGGTGGAGGGGCTCTGGGAGGGTTTCTGAGGCATCATTGTGAATGATGAACTTGGGGGTTCTGGGCCAAGTTCTCATCAGGCCCCAGGCTGGTCCCGTTGCAGCTGGGCTCCACATCTCTCTTCAGCCTCTTTTGGTCAACAGCCTCTCAAGGGACAGATGGCCTCTCTTGAGTGTGCTCTGAGAAGAAACTGTAAGAAGGAAGCCAGCCAATAAATCTGCACGCCCCTATCCTGAGGGATAAAGTCACCCACGGAAATGCCACTCTTACCCAGCAGGCCCTGGCTGGGAAGAGGGGGTCTCATTGCCAGCATCTATAGCAGATGTGTTTGCATCTCCTTGGCTGCCTGATGCTGTGGAGGCCACACTGTCTCCTGGAGTTCCTTCCAGAGACTCTGCGCCCAATCCTGACTGGCGGCTTCCTGGGCGGCACTGGGTACAGGTTCACCCTGCAGAGCGGGTTACTTCAACTTGCGGGACCAAGGCTGGACCCTCAGCTTTTCCCTCAAGGACCACAATGAACCTGACGCTCCTTTCCCATCTGCTTCACTCGCATGTTCCTCAGCCCCCCGGTGGCCTTCCTGGTGTCCTTTCTCCTGGGGCAGCCGTGGCCTTAAGCCCCCCTTCTCAGTCAGGTGGAAGATGGAGGGCGTGTCTGTGGCTTGAGCATGTAGTACTGATCCTCCAGCCTTTCCTAGAGCTTTTTATGGTGAAATGTTCACTACAGATGAAAGAATGCTTAGTGGGTTCCAGTTATCCCTGTGAACAGCTTTTAACCACTGGACCAGACGTTTTGAGCCCATTATGTGGAGCCTGCAAGGATAAATGAAAAAGTAATTAAAAAGAAAGAATTAAATGTTTCCCCCTAAAATAATCAACTATAAAAGCAAAACAAGTGTTTTTGGGAACACCCACACCTGTAGCCACTTTGCGCATTTAAACCTTTAGTAAAGATTTAAGGAACACCTGCTTGCAACTTATTACTGGAATAGAAACATGAAAGACCCACTGTCTACCTTAAGGAGGTGACCGTCTGTAGGGCAGAGAAGGAAGGAAGGTGAGGACCTCCTCCCAGGCTGTGGTAAGTGCCCTGTGGGGACACAGACGTTCTGGCAGATAACACAGGATGGCATCAAGACAACAGGAAAGGCTTCAAGAAACCTCAGAAATAGTTCTTAGAAGCTCATGGCTGCCCAATCCTCCTGCTGTCCCTAGGATGCAGGACTTTGGGTGCTAAAACGGGGAGGGTTGGTCCCCCTATTTCAAAGCCAGGCCAGGTGTCGGCCAGCAGAGCCTCCCAGGCACCCAGCAGGGCGCCTGGCCCCAGCTCTGCTCAAGCAGCTGAGGATGCGAGACCACCGCCAAGGGGAGGTCAGCCCCAAGAGCTGTGGATCTGTATTCCTCCTGTCCTCCCACTACCAGGAGGAAAGCTGCTTCCTGTACAAATCAACCAGCCCCTGCAAGGTACTGACCAAGACACTTCATAATCTCTTCTCCTCATTAAGGTAAAATCTCTATTTAGACCAAACTGTGCAAGTGGGGGGTTGGGGGGGGTCTGTCCCGAGGGCTTTCTGTTCCACTTGAGGTCATCTAACCCCCCTGAGGCCACTGTGGACCAGACCAGGTGGATACTAGGTCCTCAGGGAGTTCCAAGCAACATGTCTTTCTAACCTTTCTCAATGCTTTGTGACTAGTTACCAAAGGACCCCCACCTCCCTTGCCTCCAGACCACGTTAGACCATGACACATGCCAAGAGCAACCTTCTCTGCAGGGCTTTGCCTCATTCTCAAAAACAGTAACAAAACTTTTGGGACACAGGCTCTCAAGGAAACCGTCAAGAAAGCATGATGGCTGACCTCTGAAACAAGCTCATGTTACTAGTTCTTTGGATAGATTGTAACAACTTCTGAATTAGAACAAACCACTGTAAACCTTCAATAAGACTACAGACAACAAGTGGCATTCAGGTCTTTCAAAATTCAATAACAACCTGCAACATGAAACAAAAGGATCTGCCAGGAGGTTTTCAAAGTAGAATGTCTTCAGTGCACTGTTCTAGGACCTCCAGTGTGGAGTCCGCAGGAAAGGACTCATTGAACTAGCTGAATTCCAGAAACCCTCATGAAGGGAGCCAGGCCAGGGGGAAGGCAAACCCCTCACCCTGCTGTGGGAGCCCAAGGAAGATGTGTAGAGAGGAGCCCCTTCACCGAGTCCCCGAAGTAAGCCTCCCGGTAAGGAGTGGGCCGTGCCCTCCTCCACCCAGGATGCTGTCAGATGCAGAGTCCAAGTCCACAGGGTCAGCCTCCCTATGAGGAGTGGACTGTGCCCTGCTCCCCCAGGATGCTGTCAGATGCCCAGTCTGCAGGGTCAGCCTCCCCATGAGGAGTGGGCCTCGCCATGCTCCACCCAGGATGCTGTCCAAGTCCAAGTCCACAGGGTCAGCCTCCCCATGAGGAGTGGGCCTTGACCTGCTCTGCCCAGTATGCTGTCAGACGCCTCTCCAGCACTCACCTCCACCTGCAGAGCCTCCTTTCCCTGCACTGCCAGGAAGCTTCTAGCAACAGAGCATCTGGGAGGTGTATCCATCCAGCAGGTATAAGCTGCATTTGCTCAACCACATTCCTGATTGCAGAGATCAAGGCAGGCTCCCTGTCATCAAAAGAGCAGAAAAGTCACAGCAAATCCAAGAAGATAGTGACCTAAGGAAGAGCGTTTCCACACTACCCTGTTACTTGACATTGTTGGCACTAGCCCAAATCAGTGGAGAGCAGGGTGGCTGCAGGGTGGGGGTGAGAGGGTGGTGGAGGCCATAAGGTGGGCACTGGTGGCTGTGGGGTGGCCATGGTGGCCCAAGGTGCCCCGAGCAGAGACGGTGGTGCAGACCAAGGCTACACAGCACCCAGCGCTGACTCACCTGCTGGACAGGCCCCGACCACAAAGTGCTGCCCACCTCGGGCTGGACCTCATGGTGAGCTGACCGGGCAGTGGCGACCAGTTACCTGTGGAAGGAGAAGGTGGTTTCTCGTTGCCTGGCCAATGGGAGCAGTTCGTGGCCGCCCAACGATCACCATCCAAGGCCTCAGGCTGTTGCACCGCCAGGCTCCGTCCCCCTCCTCACCACCCCTGAGCAGAACCACCATGAAGGTAGAGCTCTGGGCAACACTCTATGGGATGTGGAACTGGTCCCTGTGGCCTACAGGACAGGAAGATGGCAGCACGTGCCCACCCGTCCTCCGTAAAGATAGATGGCTGCGCCTGTGGGCCTGGCAAAATGCCTGCTGCCGCACGCATCCTGGGGTCATGCTGCCTAAACACTTCCGTTCTGCTGCCCAATGGGTCGCTGCTGCAGTGCTCAGAGTGAACGACCCAGACAGTGGGGGAGCCGAAAGTGTGGCCCAGCCCTCCGTGAGGGGACCCTCCATACGCAAAGATGGCGACCGATGCACTTCGGCCAGTACTTCCGGCCCCGCCTGCTTTGCTCAGCCAGATTGAACTTGGCGGCTGACCGTGCCATTGCGCTCATTCTCCCGGGCAGCCGGAAGAGGGACACGGGTGAGGGCATGCCCACCCGGGGTGGCCTGGGAGGCTGCGCTCACCTGAGTCCTTGGCCACGGGGACTCGCAGGTGTGGTTTGGGGTGAGACCGTGGGGTGGAGTGGGGCCCTCAGGTGGAGTGGGTAGGGGCAGCACACATGGTGAGACCGGCGCATCTGACAGCCCAGTCCCTACAGGTCTGGACGCTTTTCCTGTCTGGCTGCTGGAGCGGGAGGGGCAGCGGGGAGTCAGAGTGAAGGCAGGGCGCCAGTGGGGCTGGGGCACCGGCCTGGCAGGCCCACAGCAGGTGGGGTGGGAGGGGCAGCGGGGCATAAAGGAGGGGAGGGAGGGGTGCTGGCGGGGCTTCATTGTCGGTTCTTGGGAGGTTTTTCCTTCCCCTCCAGAAGTTAAGAAGTGGAAGTTCTGTAACTCCTGTGAAGTTAGGTTGTAGGCTGGAGGGAAGGAACCTACTCCAATGCTCACAACACACGCATGTATTTCTATTATTTCAGTGACTAATAGATCATTCAAGCTTCTTTTTCTGTGATGAAAAAGAGAAACTGAATCCATCTCATCGGGCCTTAACTTCTTGGGGTCCTAATACAATGTGTTGGGGGCAGGGGTGGGGTATTGGTGCTTTGGTCAATGCTAGTGTTGGGGAAGAGGGAGAATCCCCCTCCGCCCTTTCCCTTAAGGTTCTTATGGCTGGCCAAATAACTAAAAGACAGGTTAGCAGCAGAAAATAATACCAAGTTTAATAACATGTATACATAGGAGAAACTTGGAAATGAGCAGCTCGTCATTCTGTCTAAGCTGCTTGCTTAAGTATTGTATTGTAGCTAAAGGCGTGGAAGTTATTAGAGTGGTAGTGGTTTGGGATTTCAGAGGGGAAGAAGATAATTCACATGGAGATATAAATGCAAATGTTTGTCTGACAACTCTTTTCAAGACAAGCTATAGAGACTGTGGCCAGGGAGAGACAGACATTTTGATAAAATGGGCTTGTTGGTGCCTTTCCTAGTGTAACATCTATTTTGTATTATATTACAGCCATCATATGATATTGGCTCTTTCCTGAAACTGGTCTTCTATGTTAAATTCTTTAGGCAGTTTGGGAGGGGAAACTCAAATGTTCTTCCTGAATGTTCTGAGTCTTTATTGTCTTCAGCTCAAAATAATCCACATACCACAGAGGTGTATCTTGGGGTCGCCTGTGCTGAGCACCATCACTAGCATGCTTTTGCTCCAGAGGAGACAGTTCATTAATTTCTGCTGGCAGGATATTTTGGAATTTTGTAAGTTGCCTTGAAAGCATTTGTACACGGGCTCTCTTTTTCTTGCCACAGCAATTTTAGTTCCCTCATTCCTTGTAAGGAGTGATTTGCTTTCAAGTATCCCTGCATCTGTCAAGGAAGACTTTCATTTGGTTTAATTCCACCTGTCATTGAGGATGGCATTGTTTTTTTGCCTCCTTTTTCTTTTCCTGGCAGCTGCAACGTGTTTACTGAAATCTCAGATTGGGAACTGTACGGTAGACATGTAGGCAATATTTCAATGGTTTGTGTCATCTGGCCACATATATGTGTTAAGTGGCTGGAGGAAACAGTAGCCCTGACTTCCATAGGAGCATGTTCAGCAGATGTATTTCTGGTGACGTTTGTTTAAAAAAGAAAAAGAATCGGACAGTGTTGTACTGTTTGCTGGGGGCACATGGTGGGGGAGGAATAGAATTATTTACTTCTCCACCTGTTCTCAGGTTATTACTGCTTGCATACCTACGACCATTCCCAGGAGAGACTTGGGTAAGGTAGAAAACAGTTTAATGTCAGTCATATTACCTTACATGTGAAAGTCATCATGTTCAAGTTAGGAGTAGGCATATGATGAGTGGTAATGGGACACTGAAGGCTGCTTCAAAGTAGAAAAGGTGTTGGCACTTGAAGGTCTCTATTGATGCTGATAAGAACATGTATGGTATTTGCAGGATGTGGTGGGGAGCTTTCTTTCTAACATGATGCTGTAAGTCCTTTTAGGGCTGATTAATGGACCAGCCTCCCCTGGCCCCTGCGGTTCTTACAGATTCGGCCTTCCTTGCCCAAGGGTTAGGCTGTTCCTGGTTGTTTTTATAGTCATCCATTCATTAAGCTGCATTTCTTATCAAGTACAAGGTGTGTGTCATGCATTATTCTAGACCCTGGGGCCAGAGAAGAGAACACAAAAAGGATGCCCTCGGTGACATTCTGGATGTGACACCAATAGTGTGGCTCATGTGGGAGAGTGATGTCTGCCAGGCTGGATGGGGGTGGAGTTGTACGCAGGAGGACCAGGAAAGGTCTTACCACAGAGGTAGGTTTTGAACAAGGCCCTAAAGCAGTGCGGGAGGAAGGGCAAGTGGCCTGCTCTGGGAGCAGCAAGGAGGCCAGTGTGGCCAGGGCACAGCTGGTGAGGGCAGCAGGAGCTGAAGGCAGAGTGGTGACTTGGGCCCAATCATGAGGCCTTGTTGTTCATAGTGAGGACTCGGGCGTTTATTTATTCTGAATGAGATGTTGACCCTTTGGATGTTTTGAGAGGAGGAGTAACATGGCCAGGCATATGTTTAGCAGACTCCATCTGGCTGCTCTGCTGAGAATATACCACAGAGGGGCCGGGGCAGAGGGCAGGAGACCAGTTAGGAGGCTGTTGCAAGAAGCCAGGCAAGAGGACTTGGAGGCATATGTCAGGGTGGGGAGAGGAAGTTGAATTCTGGGTGTGTTTGGATGTCGAGACAGTAGGACCATGTACAGATGGGAAGAGGTGAGGGGTGGGGCTGGGGAGGGAGGACTTGAAGTCGGTGCTGAGTTTATGGCCTGAGTCAAGAAATAAG